>NW_027218708.1:0-25396 GCF_027580195.1 Bos mutus
GATCAGTTGGGGCTGGTCCCGGCAGGTGGCGACCGAACAGGGACCTCAGGGGCGATACTCAAAGAGCTGAGCAGACCACGAACCACGCAATCAGCAGGCAATAAGCATGGAGCTCAGCGGTGACGAATCATGCTGCTCAACTGGCAATAATCAAGCGCGTGACCAGGCAGGAATCACGCAGCTCAGCTGGCAATTGTCAAGCAGATGAGCCGACAGGAATCACGCAGCTCAGATGGCGGTGTCATGCAGATGAGCGGCGGCAGGAATCGCGCAGCTCAGCAGGCCTGATCACGTGACTCTGCAGGCACTGATCACGTGGCTGATCAAGTACAGATCACGTGACTGAGCATGCACTGATCGCGTGGCTATCATGCACTGATGGCGTGACTGCGCATGCACTGATGGCGTGGCTGATCAGGCACTGATCATGGCTCATCATGCACTGATCACGTGTTTATCAGGCAATGATCAGTGACTGACAGGCGCTGATCATGGGACTGTGCTGCGCACTGATCGCGTGGCTATCATGCACTGATCGCGTGACTGCGCATGCACTGATGGCGTGGCTGTTCGGGCACTGATCGCGTGTTTATCAGGCAGTGATCAGTGACTGACAGGCGCTGATCAGGGACTGGACTGTGCGCACTGATCAGGTGGCTGATCAGGAACTGACCACCTGACTGCGCATGCAGTGATCACGTGGCTGGTCGTTCACTGATCACGTGTTTATCATCACGGTGATCACGTGACTGAGGCGCTGATCACGTGACTGTGCCGTCAGTGATCACGTGGCTGAGCAGGCACTGATATCGTGACTGAGCATGCACTGATCATGTGCCGGGGCGGGAGGCATTCCACTCTGGACAAAGGTCATGAGGAAGGAGGCTCGGCATCACGCAAATGCGGGATCGAGCCTCAGGAGTCCACCGGATATTCTCGAGCATCTCCCCAAAAAAACCAGAGTCTGCCTACTGTATTGCTTTGTGCTCTCACCTCTGATTTCACTGGGGCTGTCCCCACCACCATCTCGCTCTCTCTGTCAAAAGTTAACTTACAGCTCAATTCATCAAGTTCCTTGTCATTCTTCCCTTTACCTTCCAGCTGAGTCTCCATCTGGGCCTTGGAGACCCCACGCTTACTAATTATGCCTGGGCTGCTAAGACCCACTCGAGAAGGTGTCTGGGTGAGGCACCTTTCGCTATTCGAGAGGCGCCTGCGGCCTCGTAAGTGGTGCAAACTTCTTGTCTTGAAGTTTGATTGGTCTTCAGCGTAAACCAAGCTACTCAGTCTCTTTTCTCCACGAATTTTCCTACTGAGCTCTCCTCATACTATTCTTCTTGACATCTCTGATTAGCATATAAATAGTCGCCTAGGCCATCTCTCCTTGAATACCCTGGATCAGTTGGGGCTGGTCCCGGCAGGTGGCGACCGAACAGGGACCTCGGGAGGCGATACTCAAAAGAGCTGAGCAGACCACGAACCACGCAATCAGCAGGCAATAAGCATGGAGCTCAGCGGTGACGAATCATGCTGCTCAGCTGGCAATAATCAAGCGCGTGACCAGGCAGGAATCACGCAGCTCAGCTGGCAATTGTCAAGCAGATGAGCCGACAGGAATCACGCAGCTCAGATGGCAATTGTCATGCAGATGAGCGGCAGGAATCACGCAGCTCAGCAGGCCTGATCACGTGACTCTGCAGGCACTGATCACGTGGCTGATCAAGTACAGATCACGTGACTGAGCATGCACTGATCACGTGGCTATCATGCACTGATAGCGTGACTGCGCATGCACTGATGGCGTGGCTGATCAGGCACTGATCACATGGCTCATCATGCACTGATCACGTGTTTATCAGGCAATGATGGTGACTGACAGCGCTGATCATGGGACTGACGCGCACTGATCACGTACTGATGGCTGATCTGATCATGCACTGATCGCGTGACTGCGCACTGATCACGTGGCGTGGCTGTTCGGGCACTGATCACGTGTTTATCAGGCGGTGATCAGTGACTGACGGCGCTGATCGGGGACTGTGCGCGCACTGATCAGGTGGCTGATCAGGAACTGACCACCTGACTGCGCATGCAGTGATCACGTGGCTGGCGTTCACTGATCACGTGTTTATCATCACGGTGATCACGTGACTGAGGCGCTGATCACGTGACTGTGCCGTCAGTGATCACGTGGCTGAGCAGGCACTGATATCGTGACTGAGCATGCACTGATCATGTGCGGGGGCGGGAGGCATTCCACTCTGGACAAAGGTCATGAGGAAGGAGGCTCGGCATCACGCCAAATGCGGGATCGAGCCTCAGGAGTCCACCCGGATATTCTCGAGCATCTCCCCAAAAAACCAGAGTCTGCCTACTGTATTGCTTTGTGCTCTCACCTCTGATTTCACTGGGGCTGTCCCCACCACCATCTCGCTCTCTCTGTCAAAGAGTTAACACAGCTCAATTCATCAAGTTCCTTGTCATTCTTCCCTTTACCTTCCAGCTGAGTCTCCATCTGGGCCTTGGAACCCACCGCTTACTAATTATGCCTGGGCTGCTAAGACCCACTCGAGAAGGTGTCTAGGGTGAGGCACCTTTCGCTATTCGAGAGGCGCCTGCGATCTCGTAAGTGGTGCAAACTTCTTGTCTTGAAGTTTGATTGGTCTTCAGCGTAAACCAAGCTACTCAGTCTCTTTTCTCCACGAATTTTCCTACTGAGCTCTCCTCATACTATTCTTCTTGACATCTCTGATTAGCATATAAATAGTCGCCTAGGCCATCTCTCGCCGAATACCCTGGATCAGTTGGGGCTGGTCCCGGCAGGTGGCGACCGAACAGGGACCTCAGGGCGATACTCAAGAGCTGAGCAGACCACGAACCACGCAATCAGCAGGCAATAAGCATGGAGCTCAGCGGTGGAATCATGCTGCTCAACTGGCAATAATCAAGCGCGCGTGACCAGGCAGGAATCGCGCAGCTCAGCTGGCAATTGTCAAGCAGATGAGCGAGCTCGGGAATCACGCAGCTCAGATGGCAATTGTCATGCAGATGAGCGGCAGGAATCACGCAGCTCAGCAGGCCTGATCACGTGACTCTGCAGGCACTGATCACGTGGCTGATCAAGTACAGATCACGTGACTGAGCATGCACTGATCGCGTGGCTATCATGCACTGATGACGTGACTGCGCATGCACTGATGACGTGGCTGATCAGGCACTGATCACATGGCTCATCATGCACTGATCACGTGTTTATCAGGCAATGATCAGTGACTGACAGGCGCTGATCATGGGACTGTGCGCACTGATCGCGTGCTATCATGCACTGATCGCGTGACTGCATGCATGCACTGATGGCGTGGCTGTTCGGGCACTGATCACGTGTTTATCAGGCAGTGATCAGTGACTGACAGGCGCTGATCATGGGACTGTGCACGCACTGATCAGGTGGCTGATCAGGAACTGACCACCTGACTGCGCATGCAGTGATCACGTGGCTGGTCGTTCACTGATCACGTGTTTATCATCGGTGATCACGTGACTGAGGCGCTGATCACGTGACTGTGCCGTCAGTGATCACGTGGCTGAGCAGGCACTGATATCGTGACTGAGCATGCACTGATCATGTGCGGGGGCAGGGAGGCATTCCACTCTGGACAAGGTCATGAGGAAGGAGGCTCGGCATGGCATGCGCAAATCGGGATCGAGCCTCAGGAGTCCACCGGATATTCTCGAGCATCTCCCCCAAAAAAACCAGAGTCTGCCTACTGTATTGCTTTGTGCTCTCACCTCTGATTTCACTGGGGCTGTCCCCACCACCATCTCGCTCTCTCTGTCAAAGAGTTAACTTACAGCTCAATTCATCAAGTTCCTTGTCATTCTTCCCTTTACCTTCCAGCTGAGTCTCCATCTGGGCCTTGGAGACCCTGATCACTTACTAATTATGCCTGGGCTGCTAAGACCCACTCGAGAAGGTGTCTAGGGTGAGGCACCTTTTCGCTATTCGAGAGGCGCCTGCGGCCTCGTAAGTGGTGCAAACTTCTTGTCTTGAAGTTTGATTGGTCTTCGCGTAAACCAAGCTACTCAGTCTCTTTTCTCCACGAATTTTCCTACTGGGCTCTCCTCATACTATTCTTCTTGACATCTCTGATTAGCATATAAATAGTCGCCTAGGCCATCTCTCCTTGAATACCCTGGATCAGTTGGGGCTGGTCCCGGCAGGTGGCGACGAACAGGGACCTCAGGCGATACTCAAAGAGCTGAGCAGACACGAACCACGCAATCAGCAGGCAATAAGCATGGAGCTCAGCGGTGACGAATCATGCTGCTCAACTGGCAATAATCAAGCGCGTGACCAGGCAGGAATCACGCAGCTCAGCTGGCAATTGTCAAGCAGATGAGCGACAGGAATCGCAGCTCAGATGGCAATTGTCATGCAGATGAGCGGCAGGAATCGCGCAGCTCAGCAGGCCTGATCACGTGACTCTGCAGGCACTGATCACGTGGCTGATGGCTGATCAAGTACAGATCACGTGACTCAGCATGCACTGATCACGTGGCTGATGCACTGATCAGCGTGACTGCATGCACTGATGCGTGGCTGATCATGCGTGGCTGACTGATGGCACTGATCACATGGCTGGCTCATCAGGCACTGATCACGTGTTTATCACTGATCACGTGACTGACAGGCGCTGATCGTGGGCTGATCGTGGACATCGCACTGATCGCGTGGCTATCATCATGCACTGATCGCGTGACTGCATGCACTGATCGCGTGGCTGTTGGGCACTGATCGCGTGTTTATCAGGCGGTGATCAGTGACTGACAGGCGCTGATCACTGGGACTGTGCGCACTGATCAGGTGGCTGATCGGGAACTGACCACCTGACTGCGCATGCAGTGATCACGTGGCTGGTCGTTCACTGATCACGTGTTTATCATCACGGTGATCACGTGACTGAGGCGCTGATCACGTGACTGTGCCGTCAGTGATCACGTGGCTGAGCAGGCACTGATATCGTGACTGAGCATGCACTGATCATGTGCCGGGGCGGGGAGGCATTCCCTCTGGACAAGGTCATGAGGAAGGAGGCTCGGCATCGCGCAAATGCGGGATCGAGCCTCAGGAGTCCACCGGATATTCTCGAGCATCTCCCCCAAAAAAACCAGAGTCTGCCTACTGTATTGCTTTGTGCTCTCACCTCTGATTTCACTGGGGCTGTCCCCACCACCCACTCGCTCTCTCTGTCAAAGAGTTAAACACAGCTCAATTCATCAAGTTCCTTGTCATTCTTCCCTTTACCTTCCAGCTGAGTCTCCATCTGGGGCCTTGTGGAACCCTGCGCTTACTAATTATGCCTGGGCTGCTAAGACCCACTCGAGAAGGTGTCTAGGGTGAGGCACCTTTCGCTATTCGAGAGAGGCGCCTGCGTGGCCTCGTAAGTGGTGCAAACTTCTTGTCTTGAAGTTTGATTGGTCTTCAGCGTAAACCAAGCTACTCAGTCTCTTTTCTCCACGAATTTTCCTACTGGGCTCTCCTCTCATACTATTCTTCTTGACATCTCTGATTAGCATATAAAAATAGCCTCGCCTAGGCCATCTCTCCTTGAATACCCTGGATCAGTTGGGGCTGGTCCCGGCAGGTGGCGACCGAACAGGGACCTCAGGGGCGATACTCAAAGAGCTGAGCAGACCACGAACCACGCAATCAGCAGGCAATAAGCATGGAGCTCAGCGGTGACGAATCATGCTGCTCAGCTGGCAATAATCAAGCGTGACCGCGTGACCAGGCAGGAATCACGCAGCTCAGCTGGCAATTGTCAAGCAGATGAGCCGACAGGAATCACGCAGCTCAGATGGCAATTGTCATGCAGATGAGCGGCGGGAATCACGCAGCTCAGCAGGCCTGATCACGTGACTCTGCAGGCACTGATCACGTGGCTGATCAAGTACAGATCACGTGACTGAGCATGCACTGATCACGTGGCTATCATGCACTGATGGCGTGACTGCATGCACTGATGGCGTGGCTGATCAGGGCTGATCTGATGCACTGATGGCTCATCATGCACTGATCACGTGTTTATCAGGCAATGATCACGTGACTGACAGGCGCTGATGCGTGACTGTGGGACTGTGGCTGTTGCACTGATCACTGATCTGATCGTGACTGCTATCATGCACTGATCATCATGCACTGATCGCGTGACTGCGCATGCACTGATGGCGTGGCTGTTGGGCACTGATCGCGTGTTTATCAGGCGGTGATCAGTGACTGACGGCGCTGATCAGGGGGACTGTGCGCACTGATCAGGTGGCTGATCAGGAACTGACCACCTGACTGCGCATGCAGTGATCACGTGGCTGGTCGTTCACTGATCACGTGTTTATCATCACGGTGATCACGTGACTGATCTGCTGATCTGATCACGTGACTGTGCCGTCAGTGATCACGTGGCTGAGCAGGCACTGATATCGTGACTGAGCATGCACTGATCATGTGCCGGGAGCCGGGGAGGCATTCCACTCTGGACAAAGGTCATGAGGAAGGAGGCTCGGCATACGCAAATGCGGGATCGAGCCTCAGGAGTCCACCCGGATATTCTCGAGCATCTCCCCCCCAAAAAAACCAGAGTCTGCCTACTGTATTGCTTTGTGCTCTCACCTCTGATTTCACTGGGGGCTGTCCCCCACCACCATCTCGCTCTCTCTCTGTCAAAGAGTTAACTTACAGCTCAATTCATCAAGTTCCTTGTCATTCTTCCCTTTACCTTCCAGCTGAGTCTCCATCTGGGCCTTGGAACCCTGCGCTTACTAATTATGCCTGGGCTGCTAAGACCCACTCGAGAAGGTGTCTAGGGGGGGTGAGGCACCTTTAGCGCTGAGAGGCGCCTGCGTCGTGATCGTAAGTGGTGCAAACTTCTTGTCTTGAAGTTTGATTGGTCTTCCGCGTAAACCAAGCTACTCAGTCTCTTTTCTCCACCGAATTTTCCTACTGAGCTCTCCTCATACTATTCTTCTTGACATCTCTGATTAGCATATAAATAGTCGCCTAGGCCATCTCTCCTTCGAATACCCTGGATCAGTTGGGGCTGGTCCCCGGCAGGTGGCGACCGAACAGGGACCTCAGGAGGCGATACTCAAAGAGCTGAGCAGACACGAACCACGCAATCAGCAGGCAATAAGCATGGAGCTCAGCAGTGACGAATCATGCTGCTCTGGCTGGCAATAATCAAGCACGTGACCAGGCAGGAATCACGCAGCTCAGCTGGCAATTGTCAAGCAGATGAGCCGACAGGAATCACGCAGCTCAGATGGCAATTGTCATGCAGATGAGCCGGCAGGAATCACACAGCTCAGCAGGCACTGATCACGTGGCTGATCAAGTACAGATCACGTGACTGAGCATGCACTGATCACGTGGCTATCATGCACTGATGACGTGGCTGATCAGGCACTGATCACATGGCTCATCATGCACTGATCACGTGTTTATCAGGCAATGATCAGTGACTGACAGGCGCTGATCATGGGACTGTGCGCACTGATCACGTGGCTATCATGCACTGATCACGTGACTGCGCATGCACTGATACGTGACTGCGTGGCTGTTCGGGCACTGATCGCGTGTTTATCAGGCGGTGATCGGTGTGACTGACAGGCGCTGATCGGGACTGTGCGCGCACTGATCAGGTGGCTGATCAGGAACTGACCACCTGACTGCGCATGCAGTGATCACGTGGCTGGTCGTTCACTGATCACGTGTTTATCATCACGGTGATCACGTGTGACTGCTGAGGCGCTGATCACGTGACTGTGCCGTCAGTGATCACGTGGCTGAGCAGGCACTGATATCGTGACTGAGCATGCACTGATCATGTGCGGGGGCGGGAGGCATTCCACTCTGGACAAGGTCATGAGGAAGGAGGCTCGGCATCACGCAAATGCGGGATCGAGCCTCAGGAGTCCACCCGGATATTCTCGAGCATCTCCCCCAAAAAAACCAGAGTCTGCCTACTGTATTGCTTTGTGCTCTCACCTCTGATTTCACTGGGGCTGTCCCCACCACCATCTCGCTCTCTCTGTCAAAGAGTTAACACAGCTCAATTCATCAAGTTCCTTGTCATTCTTCCCTTTACCTTCCAGCTGAGTCTCCATCTGGGCTTGGAACCCCACACTGCTTACTAATTATGCCTGGGCTGCTAAGACCCACTCGAGAAGGTGTCTAGGGTGAGGCACCTTTCGCTTCGAGAGAGGCGCCTGCATTCGTAAGTAAGTGGTGCAAACTTCTTGTCTTGAAGTTTGATTGGTCTTCAGCGTAAACCAAGCTACTCAGTCTCTTTTCTCCACGAATTTTCCTACTGAGGCTCTCCTCATACTATTCTTCTTGACATCTCTGATTAGCATATAAATAGTCGCCTAGGCCATCTCTCCTTGAATACCCTGGATCAGTTGGGGCTGGTCCCGGCGGGGTGGCGACCGAACAGGGACCTCAGGAGGCGATACTCAAAGAGCTGAGCAGACACGAACCACGCAATCAGCAGGCAATAAGCATGGGCTCAGCGGTGACGAATCATGCTGCTCAGCTGGCAATAATCAAGCGCGTGACCAGGCGGGAATCACGCAGCTCAGCTGGCAATTGTCAAGCAGATGAGCCGACAGGAATCACGCGCAGCTCAGATGGCGGTGTCATGCAGATGAGCGGCGGGAATCACGCAGCTCAGCAGGCCTGATCACGTGACTCTGCAGGCACTGATCACGTGGCTGATCAAGTACAGATCACGTGACTGAGCATGCACTGATCACGTGGCTATCATGCACTGATGGCGTGACTGCGCATGCACTGATGGCGTGGCTGATCAGGCACTGATCACATGGCTCATCATGCACTGATCACGTGTTTATCAGGCAATGATCAGTGACTGACGGCGCTGATCATGGGACTGTGCGCGCACTGATCACGTGGCTCATCATGCACTGATCACGTGACTGCGTTGATCATGCACTGATGGCGTGGCTGTTCGGGCACTGATCGCGTGTTTATCAGGCGGTGATCGTGACTGACTGATCGTGACTGCGTGGCTGATCGTGTTGATCAGGTGGTGATCACGTGACTGATCACGTGCGCTGATCGGGATCTGTGACTGTGCGCGCACTGATCAGGTGGCTGATCAGGGAACTGACCACCTGACTGCGCATGCGGTGATCGCGTGGCTGGTCGTTCACTGATCACGTGTTTATCATACGGTGATCACGTGACTGAGGCGCTGATCACGTGACTGTGCCGTCAGTGATCACGTGGCTGAGCAGGCACTGATATCGTGACTGAGCATGCACTGATCATGTGCGGGGGCCGGGAGGCATTCCACTCTGGACAAGGTCATGAGGAAGGAGGCTCGGCATCACGCAAATGCGGGATCGAGCCTCAGGAGTCCACCGGATATTCTCGAGCATCTCCCCCAAAAAACCAGAGTCTGCCTACTGTATTGCTTTGTGCTCTCACCTCTGATTTCACTGGGGCTGTCCCCACCACCATCTCGCTCTCTCTGTCAAAGAGTTAACTTACAGCTCAATTCATCAAGTTCCTTGTCATTCTTCCCTTTACCTTCCAGCTGAGTCTCCATCTGGGCCTTGGAACCCCACGCTTACTAATTATGCCTGGGCTGCTAAGACCCACTCGAGAAGGTGTCTAGGGTGAGGCACCTTTCGCTATTCGAGAGGCGCCTGCTGATCTCGTAAGTGGTGCAAACTTCTTGTCTTGAAGTTTGATTGGTCTTCGCGTAAACCAAGCTACTCAGTCTCTTTTCTCCACCGAATTTTCCTACTGGCTCTCCTCATACTATTCTTCTTGACATCTCTGATTAGCATATAAATAGTCGCCTAGGCCATCTCTCCTTGAATACCCTGGATCAGTTGGGGCTGGTCCCGGCAGGTGGCGACCGAACAGGGACCTCAGGGGCGATACTCAAAAGCTGAGCAGAGCGAACCGAACCACGCAATCAGCAGGCAATAAGCATGGAGCTCAGCCGTGATCGAATCATGCTGCTCAACTGGCAATAATCAAGCGCGTGACCAGGCAGGAATCACGCAGCTCAGCTGGCAATTGTCAAGCAGATGAGCGACAGGAATCACGCAGCTCAGATGGCGGTGTCATGCAGATGAGCGGCAGGAATCACGCAGCTCAGCAGGGCCTGATCACGTGACTCTGCAGGCACTGATCACGTGGCTGATCAAGTACAGATCGCGTGACTGAGCATGCACTGATCACGTGGCTATCATGCACTGATGGCGTGACTGCTGCATGCACTGATGGCGTGGCTGATCAGGCACTGATCACATGGCTCATCATGCACTGATCACGTGTTTATCAGGCAATGATCAGTGACTGACAGGCGCTGATCATGGGACTATCATGCACTGATCGCGTGATCGCGTGGCTGATCATGCACTGATCGCGTGACTATCATGCACTGCACTGCGCACTGATGGCGTGGCTGTGTGTTCGGGCACTGATCACGTGTTTATCAGGCGGTGATCAGTGACTGACAGGCGCTGATCGGGGACTGTGCGCACTGATCAGGTGGCTGATCGGGAACTGACCACCTGACTGCGCATGCGGTGATCACGTGGCTGGTCGTTCACTGATCACGTGTTTATCATCGGTGACGGTGATCACGTGACTGAGGCGCTGATCACGTGACTGTGCCGTCAGTGATCACGTGGCTGAGCAGGCACTGATATCGTGACTGAGCATGCACTGATCATGTGCGGGGGCGGGAGGCATTCCACTCTGGACAAAGGTCATGAGGAAGGAGGCTCGGCATCACGCAAATGCGGGATCGAGCCTCAGGAGTCCACCGGATATTCTCTGAGCATCTCCCCCAAAAAAACCAGAGTCTGCCTACTGTATTGCTTTGTGCTCTCACCTCTGATTTCACTGGGGCTGTCCCCCCACCACCATCTCGCTCTCTCTGTCAAAAGTTAACACAGCTCAATTCATCAAGTTCCTTGTCATTCTTCCCTTTACCTTCCAGCTGAGTCTCCATCTGGGCCTTGGAGACCCCCACGCTTACTAATTATGCCTGGGCTGCTAAGACCCCTCGAGAAGGTGTCTAGGGTGAGGCACCTTTCGCTATTCGAGAGGCGCCCTGACCTCGTAAGTGGTGCAAACTTCTTGTCTTGAAGTTTGATTGGTCTTCAGCGTAAACCAAGCTACTCAGTCTCTTTTCTCCACGAATTTTCCTACTGAGCTCTCCTCATACTATTCTTCTTGACATCTCTGATTAGCATATAAATAGTCGCCTAGGCCATCTCTCCTTGAATACCCTGGATCAGTTGGGGCTGGTCCCGGCTGGTGGCGACCGAACAGGGACCTCAGGAGGCGATACTCAAGAGCTGAGCAGACCACGAACCACGCAATCAGCAGGCAATAAGCATGGAGCTCAGCGGTGACTGATCGAATCATGCTGCTCAACTGGCAATAATCAAGCGCGTGACCAGGCAGGAATCACGCAGCTCAGCTGGCAATTGTCAAGCAGATGAGCCGACAGGAATCACGCAGCTCAGATGGCAATTGTGTCATGCAGATGAGCGGCAGGAATCACGCTGCTCAGCTGATCGCGTGGCTCAGCAGGCCTGATCACGTGACTCTGCAGGCACTGATCACGTGGCTGATCAAGTACTGATCACGTGACTGAGCATGCACTGATCACGTGGCTATCATGCACTGATGACGTGACTGCGCATGCACTGATGACGTGGCTGATCAGGCACTGATCACATGGCTCATCATGCACTGATCACGTGTTTATCAGGCAATGATCAGTGACTGACGGCGCTGATCGCGGGACTGATCGCGCACTGATCACGTGGCTATCATGCACTGATCACGTGACTGATCATGCACTGATCACGTGACTGATCATGCACTGATGGCGTGGCTGATCGGGCACTGATCACGTGTTTATCAGGCGGTGTGATCGGTGACTGATCGGCGCTGATCATGCACTGACTGGCTGATCATGCACTGATCAGGTGGCTGATCAGGAACTGACCACCTGACTGCGCATGCAGTGATCACGTGGCTGGTCGTTCACTGATCACGTGTTTATCATACGGTGATCACGTGACTGAGGCGCTGATCACGTGACTGTCCGTCAGTGATCACGTGGCTGAGCAGGCACTGATATCGTGACTGAGCATGCACTGATCATGTGCTGCGGGGCACTGGGCATTCCACTCTGGACAAGGTCATGAGGAAGGAGGCTCGGCATGCACGCAAATGGGATCACTGCCTCAGGAGTCCCACCGGATATTCTCGCATCTCCCCCAAAAAAACCCGTGAGTCTGCCTACTGTGATTGCTTTGTGCTCTCACCTCTGATTTCACTGGGGCTGTCCCCCACCACCATCTCGCTCTCTCTGTCAAACTGTTAACTTACAGCTCAATTCATCAAGTTCCTTGTCATTCTTCCCTTTACCTTCCAGCTGAGTCTCCATCTGGGCATGGAACCCACGCTTACTAATTATGCCTGGGCTGCTAAGACCTGACTCGAGAAGGTGTCTAGGGTGAGGCACCTTTCGCTGATCGAGGGCGCCTGCATTCCTCGTAAGTGGTGCAAACTTCTTGTCTTGAAGTTTGATTGGTCTTCCGCGTAAACCAAGCTACTCAGTCTCTTTTCTCACCGAATTTTCCTACTGAGCTCTCCTCATACTATTCTTCTTGACATCTCTGATTAGCATATAAATAGTCGCCTAGGCCATCTCTGATCACGTGGCTGAATACCCTGGATCAGTTGGGGCTGGTCCCGGCAGGTGGCGATCGAACAGGGACCTCACTGGCGATACTCAAGAGCTGAGCTGATCATGAACTGATCACGCAATCAGCAGGCAATAAGCATGGGCTCAGCGGTGACGAATCATGCTGCTCAGCTGGCAATAATCAAGCACGTGACCAGGCAGGAATCACGCAGCTCAGCTGGCAATTGTCAAGCAGATGAGCGACGAATGGCTGATCGTGACTGATCATGCAGCTCAGATGGCATCATTGTCATGCAGATGATCGGCGGCAGGAATCACGCAGCTCAGCAGGCCTGATCACGTGACTCTGCATGCACTGATCACGTGGCTGATCATGCACTGATCACGTGACTGATCATGCACTGATCGCGTGGCTGATCATGCACTGATCACGTGACTGATCATGCACTGATGGCGTGGCTGATCATGCACTGATCACGTGGCTGATCATGCACTGATCACGTGGCTGATCATGCACTGATCACGTGACTGATCATGCACTGATCACGTGGCTGATCATGCACTGATCACGTGGCTGATCATGCACTGATCACGTGGCTGATCATGCACTGATCACGTGTGGCTGATCATGCACTGATCACGTGGCTGATCATGCACTGATCACGTGGCTGATCATGCACTGATCACGTGGCTGATCATGCACTGATCACGTGGCTGATCATGCACTGATCACGTGGCTGATCATGCACTGATCACGTGGCTGATCATGCACTGATCACGTGGCTGATCATGCACTGATCACGTGGCTGATCATGCACTGATCGCGTCACTGATCGCGTGATGTGCATGCATGCTGATCACGTGGCTGATCATGCACTGATCACGTGGCTGATCATGCACTGATCACGTGGCTGATCATGCACTGATCACGTGACTGATCATGCACTGATCACGTGGCTGATCATGCACTGATCACGTGGCTGATCATGCACTGATCACGTGGCTGATCATGCACTGATCACGTGGCTGATCATGCACTGATCACGTGGCTGATCATGCACTGATCACGTGGCTGATCATGCACTGATCACGTGGCTGATCATGCACTGATCACGTGGCTGATCATGCACTGATCGTGGCTGATCATGCACTGATCACGCGTGATCATGCTGATCATGCACTGATCACGTGGCTGATCATACACTGATCACGTGGCTGATCATGCACTGATCACGTGGCTGATCATGCACTGATCACGTGACTGATCATGCACTGATCACGTGACTGATCATGCACTGATCACGTGCCTGATCATGCACATATCACGTGGCTGATCATGCACTTATCTCGTAGCTGATCATACACTGATCACGTGACTGATCATGCACTGATCACGTGGCTGATCATGCACTGATCACGTGGCTGATCATGCACTGATCACGTGGCTGATCATGCACTGATCACATGGCTATCATG
This sequence comes from Bos mutus, assembly GCF_027580195.1. Taxonomy (NCBI): domain Eukaryota; kingdom Metazoa; phylum Chordata; class Mammalia; order Artiodactyla; family Bovidae; genus Bos; species Bos mutus. The sequence goes on from NW_027218708.1 coordinate 14,238, forward strand.
CTCTGATCCCGTGGCTGATCATGCACTGATCACGTGACTGATCATGCACTGATCACGTGGCTATCATGCCCTGATCACGTGGATGATTATGCACTGATCACGAAGCTGATCATGCACTGATCACGTGGCTGATCATGCACTGATCACGTGGCTGATCATGCACTGATCACGTGGCTGATCATGCACTGATCACGTGGCTGATCATGCACTGATCACGTGACTGATCATGCACTGATCACGTGACTGATCATGATCACTGATCACGTGGCTGATCATGCACTGATCACGTGGCTGATCATGCACTGATCACGTGGCTGATCATGCACTGATCACGTGGCTGATCATGCACTGATCACGTGGCTGATCATGCACTGATCACGTGGCTGATCATGCACTGATCACGTGGCTGATCATGCACTGATCGCGTGGCTGATCATGCACTGATCACGTGGCTGATCATGCACTGATCACGTGGCTGATCATGCACTGATCACGTGGCTGATCATGCACTGATCACGTGGCTGATCATGCACTGATCACGTGGCTGATCATGCACTGATCACGTGACTGATCATGCACTGATCACGTGGCTGATCATGCACTGATCGCGTGGCTGATCATGCACTGATCACGTGGCTGATCATGCACTGATCACGTGGCTGATCATGCACTGATCGCGTGGCTGATCATGCACTGATCACGTGGCTGATCATGCACTGATCACGTGGCTGATCATGCACTGATCACGTGGCTGATCATACACTGATCACGTGACTGATCATGCACTGATCGCGTGCTGATCATGCACTGATCACGTGCCTGATCATGCACTGATCACGTGGCTGATCATGCACTGATCACGTGGCTGATCATGCACTGATCACGTGGCTGATCATGCACTGATCACGTGGCTGATCACTGCACTGACTGATCGTGGCTGATCATGCACTGATCACGTGGCTGATCATGCACTGATCACGTGGCTGATCATGCACTGATCACGTGGCTGATCATGCACTGATCACGTGGCTGATCATGCACTGATCACGTGGCTGATCATGCACTGATCACGTGGCTGATCATGCACTGATCACGTGGCTGATCATGCACTGATCACGTGGCTGATCATGCACTGATCACGTGGCTGATCATGCACTGATCACGTGGCTGATCATGCACTGATCACGTGGCTGATCATGCACTGATCACGTGGCTGATCATGCACTGATCACGTGGCTGATCATGCACTGATCGCGTGGCTGATCATGCACTGATCACGTGGCTGATCATGCACTGATCACTGATGCACTGATCACGTGGCTGATGCACTGATGATCACGTGGCTGATCATGCACTGATCACGTGGCCGATCATGCACTGATCACGTGGCTGATCATGCACTGATCACGTGGCTGATCATGCACTGATCACGTGGCTGATCATGCACTGATCACGTGGCTGATCATGCACTGATCACGTGGCTGATCATGCACTGATCACGTGGCTGATCATGCACTGATCACGTGGCTGATCATGCACTGATCACGTGGCTGATCACGTGGCTGATCACTGATCACGTGACTGATCATGCACTGATCACGTGGCTGATCATGCACTGATCACGTGGCTGATCATGCACTGATCACGTGGCTGATCATGCACTGATCACGTGGCTGATCATGCACTGATCACGTGGCTGATCATGCACTGATCACGTGGCTGATCATGCACTGATCACGTGGCTGATCATGCACTGATCACGTGGCTGATCATGCACTGATCACGTGACTGATCATGCACTGATCGTGGCTGATCATGCACTGATCACGTGGCTGATCATGCACTGATCACGTGGCTGATCATGCACTGATCACGTGACTGATCATGCACTGATCACGTGGCTGATCATGCACTGATCACGTGGCTGATCATGCACTGATCACGTGGCTGATCATGCACTGATCACGTGGCTGATCATGCACTGATCGTGGCTGATCATGCACTGATCACGTGACTGATCATGCACTGATCGCGTGGCTGATCATGCACTGATCACGTGACTGATCATGCACTGATCACGTGGCTGATCATGCTGATTGCGTGGCTGATCACGATCACGTGACTGATCATGCACTGATCGTGACTGATCATGCACTGATCACGTGGCTGATCATGCACTGATCACGTGGCTGATCATGCACTGATCACGTGGCTGATCATGCACTGATCACGTGCTGATCATGCACTGATCACGTGGCTGATCATGCACTGATCACGTAGCTGATCATGCACTGATCACGTGGCTGATCATGCACTGATCACGTGGCTGATCATGCACTGATCACGTGGCTGATCATGCACTGATCACGTGACTGATCATGCACTGATCACGTGGCTGATCATGCACTGATCACGTGGCTGATCATGCACTGATCACGTGGCTGATCATCATACACTGATCGCGTGACTGATCATGCACTGATCACGTGGCTGATCATGCACTGATCACGTGGCTGATCATGCACTGATCGCGTGGCTGATCATGCACTGATCACGTGGCTGATCATGCACTGATCACGTGGCTGATCATGCACTGATCACGTGGCTGATCATGCACTGATCACGTGACTGATCATGCACTGATCACGTGGCTGATCATGCACTGATCACGTGGCTGATCATGCACTGATCACGTGGCTGATCATACACTGATCACGTGACTGTGCATGCACTGATCACGTGGCTGATCATGCACTGATCACGTGACTGATCATGCACTGATCACGTGGCTGATCATGCACTGATCACGTGGCTGATCATGCACTGATCACGTGGCTGATCATGCACTGATCACGTGGCTGATCATGCACTGATCACGTGACTGATCATGCACTGATCACGTGCCTGATCATGCACTGATCACGTGCCTGATCATGCACTTATCACGTGACTGATCATGCACTGATCACGTGCCTGATCATGCACTGATCACGTGGCTGATCATGCACTGATCACGTGGCTGATCATGCACTGATCACGTGGCTGATCATGCGCTGATCACGTGGCTGATCATACACTGATCACGTGGCTGATCATGCACTGATCACGTGGCTGATCATGCACTGATCACGTGGCTATCATGCACTGATCGCGTGGCTGATCATGCACTGATCACGTGGCTGATCATGCACTGATCACGTGGCTGATCATGCACTGATCACGTGGCTGATCATGCACTGATCACGTGACTGATCATGCACTGATCACGTGGCTGATCATGCACTGATCACGTGCCTGATCATGCACTGATCACGTGGCTGATCATGCACTGATCACGTGGCTGATCATGCACTGATCACGTGGCTGATCATGCACTGATCACGTGGCTGATCATGCACTGATCACGTGGCTGATCATGCACTGATCACGTGGCTGATCATGCACTGATCGCGTGGCTGATCTATCATGCACTGACGTGGCTGATCATGCACTGATCACGTGGCTGATCATGCACTGATCACGTGGCTGATCATGCACTGATCACGTGGCTGATCATGCACTGATCACGTGGCTGATCATGCACTGATCACGTGGCTGATCATGCACTGATCACGTGGCTGATCATGCACTGATCACGTGGCTGATCATGCACTGATCACGTGGCTGATCATGCACTGATCACGTGGCTGATCATGCACTGATCACTGATCACGTGGCTGATCATGCACTGATCACGTGGCTGATCATGCACTGATCACGTGGCTGATCATGCACTGATCACGTGGCTGATCATGCACTGATCACGTGGCTGATCATGCACTGATCACGTGACTGATCATGCACTGATCACGTGGCTGATCATGCACTGATCACGTGGCTGATCATGCACTGATCACGTGGCTGATCATGCACTGATCCGTGACTGATGGCTGATCATGCACTGATCACGTGGCTGATCATGCACTGATCACGTGACTGATCATGCACTGATCACGTGACTGATCATGCACTGATCACGTGACTGATCATGCACTGATCACGTGGCTGATCATGCACTGATCACGTGGCTGATCATGCACTGATCACGTGGCTGATCATGCACTGATCACGTGGCTGATCATGCACTGATCGCGTGGCTGATCATGCACTGATCACGTGGCTGATCATGCACTGATCACGTGACTGATCATGCACTGATCACGTAGCTGATCATGCACTGATCACGTGACTGATCATGCACTGATCGCGTGACTGATCATGCACTGATCACGTGGCTGATCATGCACTGATCACGTGACTGATCATACACTGATGTGGCTGATCATGCACTGATCACGTAACTGATCATGCACTGATCAGGTGGCTGATCATGCACTGATCACGTGACTGATCATGCACCCTGATCACGTGGCTGATCATGCACTGATCACGTGGCTGATCATGCACTGATCGTGGCTGATCATGCACTGATCACGTGGCTGATCATGCACTGATCACGTGGCTGATCATGCACTGATCACGTGGCTATCATGCACTGATCACGTGGCTGATCCTGACTGATCATGCACTGATCACGTGGCTGATCATGCACTGATCGCGTGGCTGATCGCACTGATCACGTTACTGACATGCACTGAACGTGACTGCATTCACTGATCGCGTGGCTGATCATGCACTGATCCGTGGCTGATCATGGACTGATCACGTGGCTGATCATGCACTGATCACGTGACTGATTATGCACTGATCGTAGCTGATAATACACTGATCCGTGCTGATCATTCACTGATCACGTGACTGATCATGCACTGATCACGTGGCTGATCATCACCACTGATCACGTGCCCCTGGCTGATCATGCACTGATCGCGTGGCTGATCATACACTGATCACGTGGCTGATCATGCTGATCTGGCTGATCATGCGTGATAACGTGGCTGATCATGCACTGATCACAAGGCTGATCATGCACTGATCGCGTAGCTGATCATGATCAGATCACGTGGCTGATCATGCACTGATCACGTGGCTGATCATGCACTGATCACGTGACTGCTGATCATGCACTGATCATGACTGATCATGCACTGATCACGTGACTGATCATGCACTGATCACGTGGCTGTTCATGCACTGATCACGTGGCTGATCATGCACTGATCACGTGGCTGATCATGCACTGATCGCGTGGCTGATCATGCACTAATCGCGTTGGCTGATCATGCACTAATCAGGTAGCTGATCATGCTGATCACGTGGCTGATAATGCACTGATCGCGTGACTGATCAAATGCACTGATCACGTGGCTGATCATGCACTGATCACGTAGCTGATCATACACTGATCACGTGACTGATCATGCACTGATCTACGTGGCTAATCATGTACACTTGATCGCGTGGCTGATCATGCACTGATCACGAAGCTGATCATACACTGATCACGTGACTGACCATGCACTAATTCGTGGCTGATCATACTGATCACGTGACTGATCATGCACTGATTACGTGGCTGATCATGCACTGATCACGTTGACTGATCTTGCACTGATCATCTGGCTGATCATGCACTGATCACGTGGCTGATCATTCACTGATCACGTGCCTGATCATGCACTGATCACGTGACTGATCATGCACTGATTACGTGGCTGATCATGCACTGAATCACGTGGCTGATCATGCACTGATTACGTGGATGATCATGCACTGATCACGTGCCTGGATCATGCACTGACCGCGTGACTGATCATGCACTGATCACGTGACTTTCATGCACTGATCTCGTGGCTGATCATGCACTGACCACGTGACTGATCATGCACTGATCACCTACTGTGATCATTTTAATCACGCTATGGCTGATCATACACTGATCACCTGGCTGCATGCACTGATCTCGTGGCTGATCATTCACTGATCACGTGGCTGATCACACACTGATCACGTGCCTGATCATGGCACTGATCACGTTGCTGATCATGCACTGATCACGTGACTGATCATACACTGATCACGTGACTGATCATACACTGATCACGTGCCTGATCATGCACTGATCACGTGGCTGCACATGCACTGATCACGTGGCTGATCATGCACTGATCACGTGGCTGCACATGCACTGATCACATGACTGTGCATACACTGATCACGTGACTGATCATGCTGTTCATGTTGGATCGTGTGCTGATCATGGGTACTGATCACCTGGCTGATCATGCGTGACTGATCATGCACTGATCGCGTGGCTGATCATGCACTTATCGTGGCTGATCATGCACTGATAGCGTGACTGTGCATGCACTGATCACGTGGCGTGAATCATGCACTGATCACGTTGCTGATCATGCACTGATCACGTGGCTGATCTTGCACTGATCACGTGGCTATCATACACTGATCACGTGGCTGATCGCCACACTGATCCGCGTGCCTGATCATGCACTGATCACGTACCTGTTCATGCACTGACCACGTGACTGATCATGCACACTGTCACGTGGCTATCATGCACTGATCACATGGCTGATCATGCACTGATCCACGTGGCTGATCATCACTGATCACGTGACTGATCATGCACGGATCACGTGGCTGATCATGCACTGATCACGTGGCTGATCATGCACTGATCGCATAATGGCTGATCATTCACTGATCGCGTGGCTGATCATGCACTGATCACGTGTCTGATCATGCACTGATCCCGTGCCTGATCATTCATTGAACCGTGGCTGATCATGCACTGATCACGTGGCTGATCATGCACTGATCATGTGGCTGATCATACAGTGATCCGTGGCTGATCATGCACTGATCTCGTGGCTGATCATGCACTGATCCGTGGCTGATCATGCACTGATCACCTGGCTGATCATGCACTGATTGCCTGGCTGATCATGCACTGATCACATGGCTGATCATGCACTGATCATGGCTGATCATGCACTGATCACGTGAGCTGATCATACACTGATCACGTGGACCACCGCACTGATCACGTGGCTGATCATACACTGATTACGTGGTGATCGTGCACTGATCACGTGCCTGATGCCACTGATCATGTGGCTGATCTACGCGCGTGCGTGGCCGCTGATCATGCTGCCATGACCTGGCTGATCATACACTGATCCGCGTGGCTGATCATGCAATCAAAGTCTGATCGCCACACTGATCAGGTGACTATCATGCAATCAATGAGCACCTGGCTGATCATACACTGATGACGTGGCTGATCATACGCTGATAGCGTGGCGGATCATGCACACTAATCACATGGCTAACATGCCTGATCACGTGAGTGCTCATGCACTGAATACGTGGAATAATGCACTGATCACGTGGTTGATCATGCACTGATCCGCGTGACTGATCATGCACTGATCGCGTGACTATCATTCACTGATTATGTGGATGATCATACACTGATCACGTGACTGATCGTGCGCGATCATGTGTTTGTAATGCACTGATAAGTGGTTGAACATGCGTCGTGGCTGAGCGTTACGATGCGTGGCTGATCATGCACTGATCACGTGGCTGATCATGCACTGATCACGTGGCTGATCATGCACTGATCACGTGGCTGATCATGCACTCTGATCACGTGGCTGATCATGCACTGATCACGTGACTGATCATGCACTGATCACGTGGCTGATCATGCACTGATCACGTGGCTGATCATGCACTGATCACGTGGCTGATCATGCAATAATCACGTTGTGGATCATCACTGATCACGTGGCTGATCATGCACTGATCACGTGGCTGATCTGATCATACACTGATCACGTGACTGATCATGCACTGATCACGTGGCTGATCAATGCACTGATCGTGGCTGATCATGCACTGATCATGCTGATCATGCACTGATCACGTGACTGATCATGCACTGATCACGTGGCTGATCATGCACTGATCACGTGGCTGATCATGCACTGATCACGTGGCTGATCATGCACTGATCACGTGGCTGATCATGCACTGATCACGTGGCTGATCATGCACTGATCACGTGGCTGATCATGCACTGATCACGTGGCTGATCATGCACTGATCACGTGACTGATCATGCACTGATCGTGGCTGATCATGCACTGATCACGTGCTGATCATGCACTGATCACGTGGCTGATCATGCACTGATCACGTGGCTGATCATGCACTGATCACGTGACTGATCATGCACTGATCACGTGGCTGATCATGCACTGATCACGTGGCTGATCATGCACACTGATCACGTGGCTGATCATGCACTGATCGTGTGGCTGATCATGCACTGATCACGTGGCTGATCATGCACTGATCACGTGGCTGATCATGCACTGATCACGTGGCTGATCATGCACACTGATCACGTGGCTGATCATGCACTGATCACGTGGCTGATCATGCACTGATCACGTGGCTGATCATGCACTGATCACGTGGCTGATCATGCACTGATCACGTGGCTGATCATGCACTGATCACGTGGCTGATCATGCACTGATCACGTGGCTGATCATGCACTGATCACGTGGCTGATCATGCACTGATCACGTGGCTGATCATGCACTGATCATGGCTGATCATGCACTGATCACGTGGCTGATCATGCACTGATCACGTGGCTGATCATGCACTGATCACGTGACTGATCATGCACTGATCACGTGGCTGATCATGCACTGATCACGTGACTGATCATGCACTGATCACGTGGCTGATCATGCACTGATCACGTGGCTGATCATGCACTGATCACGTGGCTGATCATGCACTGATCACGTGGCTGATCATGCACTGCTGATCATGCGGCTGATCATGCACTGATCACGTGACTGATCATGCACTGATCACGTGGCTGATCATGCACTGATCACGTGGCTGATCATGCACTGAATCGTGGCTGATCATGCACTGATCGCACACTGATCACGTGACTGATCATGCACTGATCACGTGGCTGATCATGCACTGATCACGTGACTGATCATGCACTGATCACGTGGCTGATCATGCACTGATCGCGCTGCTGATCATGCACTGATCACGTGGCTGATCATGCACTGATCACGTGGCTGATCTTTCACTGTTCATGTGGCTCATCATGCACTGATACGTGGCTGATCATGCACTGATCACGAGACTGATCATGCACTGATCACGTGCTGATCATGCACTGATCACGTGGCTGATCATGCACTGATCGTGTGCTGATCATGCACTGATCACGTGGCTGATCATGCACTGATCACGTGGCTGATCATGCACTGATCACGTGGCTGATCATGCACTGATCATCAAGCTGATCATACACTGATCACGTGACTGTGCATGCACTGATCACGTGGCTGATCATGCACTGATCACGTGGCTGATCATGCACTGATCACGTGCTGATCATGCACTGATCACGTGGCTGATCATGCACTGATCACGTGGCTGATCATGCACTGATCACGTGACTGATCATGCACTGATCACGTGGCTGATCATGCACTGATCACGTGGCTGATCATGCACTGATCACGTGGCTGATCATGCACTGATCACGTGGCTGATCATGCACTGATCACGTGGCTGATCATGCACTGATCACGTGGCTGATCATGCACTGATCACGTGGCTGATCATGCACTGATCACGTGGCTGATCATGCACTGATCACGCGCTGCTGATCATGCACTGATCACGTGGCTGATCATGCACTGATCACGTGACTGATCATGCACTGATCACGTGACTGATCATGCACTGATCACGTGGCTGATCATGCACTGATCACGTGGCTGATCATGCACTGATCACGTGGCTGATCATGCACTGATCACGTGGCTGATCATGCACTGATCACGTGGCTGATCATGCACTGATCACGTGGCTGATCATGATCACACTGATCGTGGCTGATCATGCACTGATCACGTGGCTGGCTGATCATGCACTGATCACGTGGCTGATCATGCACTGATCACGTGGCTGATCATGCACTGATCACGTGGCTGATCATGCACTGATCACGTGGCTGATCATGCACTGATCACGTGGCTGATCATGCACTGATCACGTGACTGATCATGCACTGATCACGTGCTGATCATGCACTGATCACGTGCCTGATCATGCACTGATCACGTGGCTGATCATGCACTGATCACGTGGCTGATCATGCACTGATCACGTGGCTGATCATGCACTGATCACGTGGCTGATCATGCACTGATCACGTGGCTGATCATGCACTGATCACGTGGCTGATCATGCACTGATCACGTGGCTGATCATGCACTGATCACGTGCCTGATCATGCACTGATCACGTGGCTGATCATGCACTGATCGTGAAGCTGATCATACACTGATCACGTGACTGATCATGCACTGATCACGTGGCTGATCATACACTGATCACGTGACTGATCATGCACTGATCACGTGGCTGATCATGCACTGATTCACGTGACTGATCATGCACTGATCACGTGGCTGATCATGCACTGATTACGTGGCTGATCATACACTGATCTCGTGACTGATCATGCACTGATCACGTGGCTGATCATGCACTGATCACGTGGCTGATCATGCACTGATCGTGACTGTGGCTGATCACATGGCTGAACCTGCACTGATCACGTGGTGATCATGCACTGATCACGTGGCTGATCATGCACTGATCACGTGGCTGATCATGCACTGATCACGTGACTGATCATGCACTGATCACGTGGCTGATCATGCACTGATCACGTGGCTGATCATGCACTGATCACGTGGCTGATCATACACTGATCACGTGACTGTGCATGCACTGATCACGTGGCTGATCATACAGTGATCACGTGGCTGATCATGCACTGATCACGTAGCTATCATGCACTGATCACATGGCTATCATGCACTGATCCCATGGCTGATCATGCACTGATCACGTGGCTGATCATGCACTGCTCATGTGACTGAGCATGCACAGATCACGTAGTATTATGCATTGATCACTTGTCTGTCATGCACTGAACACATGGCTGATCATGCCCTGATCAGTTGGCTATCATGCACTGATCACGTGGCTGTTCAGGCACTGATCACGTGCCTCATCATGCACTGATCACGTGGCTGATCGTGCACTGATCAAGAAGCTGATCATACACTGATCGC
>NW_027218709.1:0-6969 GCF_027580195.1 Bos mutus
CTCTTTGACAGAAGAGCGAGATGGTGGTGGGAGGCCTTTAGTGAAATCAGAGTGAGAGCACAAGAGAAAACAATACAGTATTAAGCAAGACTCTAGTTTTTTTAGAGATAACAGAGAATATCCGGGTGGACTCCTGGCTCGATCCCGCATTTTGCGTATGCCGAGCCTCCTTCCTCATGACTTTTTGTCCAGGTGGAATGCCTCCCGGCTCGGCACATGATCAGTGCATGCTCAGTCGATATCAGTGCCTGAGCAGCCGCGTGATCACTGAGGCACAGTCACGTGATCAGCGCCTCTCAGTCAGGTGATCACCGTATGATAAACAACGTGATCAGTGAATGACCATGCGTGTCTTGCATGCGTGATCAGGTGGTCATGCCTGATCAGCCACGTGGTGCATGCACAGTCCTGATCCAGTGCCTGTCGTGCTGATCTGCCTGATAGTCCGTGATCAGTGCCCGATCAGCGCGTCAGTCACTGCCTGCGCAAGTCCGTGATCAGTGCCCGATATGATCAGTGCGTGCACGGTCCCATGATCGCGCCTGTCGGTCGCTGATCATTGCCTGATGGCTGCGTGATCGGTGCGCGATGAGCCATGTGATCAGTGGCGGATCAGCCCGTCATCAGTGCATGGGCATCCGTGATCAGTGCATGTGGCCACGTGATCAGTGCATGCTCCAGTCGCGTGATCTGGACTTGATCAGCCACGTGATCGGTGCCTGCAAGTCACGTGATCAGGGCCTGCTGAGCTGCGTGATTCCTGCGGCTCATCTGCATGATTGGTGCCAGCTGAGCTGCGTGATTCCTGTCGGCTCATCTAGTCACCTGCCAGCTGAGCTGTGATTCCTGTTGAGCAGCATGGTTCGTGCCTGTTGAGCAGCATGATTCGTTGCCTGCTGATTTATTGCCTGCTGGTTGGTCGTGTCTGCTCAGCTCTTTAGTGTGCCTCCTGGGAGTCCCTGTTCATCGCCACCTGCGAGGGACCAGCCCCAGCTGATCAGGGTATTCAGAAGGAGAGATGGCCTAAGCGACTATTTATATGCTAATCAGAGATGTCAAGAATAATAGTATGAGGAGGCTCAGTAGGAAAATTCGGTGGAAAAAGGCTGAGTAGCTTGGTTTCAGCGGAGACCAATCAAACTTCAAGACAAAGTTTTGCACCACTTACGTAGGCCTCAGGCGCCTCTCGAATAGCGGAAGGTGCCTCACCTAGAAACCTTCTCGAGTGGGTCTTAGTAGCCCAGGCATAATTAGTAAGCGTGGTGGGTTCGCTCCAGATGGAACTCAGCTGGAAGTTAAAGGAAGAATGACAGGAACTTTATGAATTGGAGCTGTAATTTAACTCTTTGACAGAAGGCGAGATGGTGGTGGGGACAGCCCCCCAGTGAAATCAGAGAGGTGAGCACAAAGCAATACAGTAGGCGAACTTTGTTTTTTGGCGGAGTTGCCGAGGAATATCCGGGTGGACTCCTGAGGCTCGATCCGCATTTGCGTATGCGAGCCTCCTTCCTCACTGACCTTTGTCCAGAGTGGAATGCCTCCCGGCTCCCGGCACATGATCAGTGCATGCTCAGTCACGATATCGGTGCATGAGCCCGTGGCGTGATCACTGAGCGGCTCTCGTCAGGTGATCAGCGCCTCTCCGTCATCGGTGATCACGGTACGTGATCACTGCATTGGCGGTCGCGTGATCAGTGAATGACCACCCAGTGCGTGATCACTGCATGCCTGATCCGGGTGGTCAGTGCCTGATCAGCCGTCATCGTGATCAGTGCGTGCATAGTCCCGTGATCAGTGCCTGTCAGTCACTGACGTGATCAGTGCCTGATGAGCCATGTGATCGGTGCCCGATCAGCCCGTCATCAGTGCATGCGCCAGTCGCGTGATCAGTGCATGATAGCCCGTGATCAGTGCATGCTCAGTCGTGATCTGGACTTGATCAGCCACGTGATCAGTGCCTGCAGAGTCACGTGATCAGGGCCTGCTGGGCTGCGTGATTCCCTGCGGCTCATCTGCATGACAGTGCCAGCTGAGCTGCGTGATTCCTGTCGGCTCATCTGCCCGACAATTGCCAGCTGAGGCTGCGTGATTCCTGCCTGGTCACCTGCTTGATTGTGCCAGTTGAGCAGCATGATTCGTCACTGCTGGGCTCCATGTTTGTGCCTGCTGATTGCGTGGTTCGTGTCTGCTCAGCTCTTTGAGTATTGCCTCCTGGGGTCCCTGTTAGGCGCCACCTGCCGAGGGACCAGCCCCAGCTGATCCAGGGTATTGAAGGAGAGATGGCCTGGCGACTGTTTATATGCTAATCAGAGATGTCAGAATAATAGTATGAGGAGGCTCAGTAGGAAAATTCGGTGGAGAAAAGGGCTGAGTAGCTTGGTTTTTGCGGAGACCAATCAAACTTCAAGACAAAAGTTTGCACCACTTCACGTGGGCCCAGGCGCCCTCTCGAATAGCGGAAGGTGCCTCACCTAGAAACCTTCTCGACTGGGTCTTAGCAGCCCAGGCATAATTAGTAGCGTGGTGGGTTCCTGCTCCCAGATGGAGACTCAGCTGGAAGTTAAAGGAAGAATGACAAAACTTTATGAATTGGAGCTGTAATTTAACTCTTTGACAGAGAGAGCGAGATGGTGGTGAGGACAGCCCCAGTGAAATCAGAGGTGAGAGCACAAAGCAATACAGTAGGCAGACTTTGTTTTTTGGGGCGGAGTTGCCGAGAATATCGGGTGGACTCCTGAGGCTCGATCCCGTATTTCCGTATGCCGAGCCTCCTTCCTCATGACCTTTGTCAGAGTGGAATGCCTCCCGGCTCCGGCACATGTGTCAGTGCATGCTCAGTCACGATATCAGTGCATAGTCAGCCGCGTGATCACTGAGGGCACAGTCGCGTGATCAGCGCCTCTCAGTCCGGTGATCGCGTATGATAAACAACGTGATCAGTGAATGACCAGCCACGTGATCACTGCATGCGCCAGTCAGGTGGTCAGTTCCTGATCAGCCACGCGTGGTCGGTGCGTGCACGGTCCATGATCAGTGCCTGTCGGTCGCTGTCACTGCCTGATAAACACGTGATCAGTGCCGATCAGCCACGTCATCAGTACATGCGCAGTCCGTCATCAGTGCATGATAAGTACGTGATCAGTGCGTGCACAGTCCCGTGATCAGCGCCTGTCGGTCACTGATCGTTGCCTGAAAACACGTGATCAGTGCATGATGAGCCATGTGATCAGTGCTGATCAGCCCGTCATCAGTGCATGCGCAGTCCGTGATCAGTGCGATAGCCACGTGATCGGTGCATGCTCAGTCACGTGATCTGGACTTGATCAGCCGCGTGATCAGTGCCTGCTCAGTCACGTGATCAGGGCCTGCTGGCTGCGTGATTCCTGCGGCTCATCTGTTTCGACAATTGCCAGCTGAGCTGCGTGATTCCTGCCTGGTCACCTGCTTGATGATTGCCAGTTGAGCGGCATGATTCGTGCTGCTGGCTCCATGCTTCATTGCCTGCTGATTGCGTGGTTCGTGTCTGCTCAGCTCTTTGAGTATTGCCTCCTGAGGTCCCTGTTGGCGCCACCTGCGAGGACCAGCCCCAGCTGATCAGGTATTCCGAAGGAGAGATGGTGGGGTACTGTTTATATGCTAATCAGAATGTCAGAATAATAGCGAGGGATAGCTCAGCAGGAAAATTCGGTGGAGAAAAGAGACTGAGTAGCTTGGTTTTGAGGGAGACCAATCAAACTTCAAGACAAAGTTTGCACCAGCCACGTGAGCCTCAGGCCCCTCTCGAATAAGCGGAAGGTGCCTCACCTGAACACCTTCGTGAGTGGGTCTTAGCAGCCCAGGCATAATTAGTAAAAGCGTGGTGGGTTCCTCGCTCCAGATGGAGACTCAGCTGGAAGTTAAAGGAAGAATGACAAAGGAACTTGATGAATTGGAGCTCTAAGTTAACTCTTTGACAGAAGCGAGATGGTGGTGGGACAGCCCCAGTGAAATGAGGTGAGAGCACAAAGCAATACAGTGGCAGACTTTGTTTTTTTGATAAGATGCCGGGAATATCCTGGTGGACTCTGAGGCTCGATCCGCATTTGTATGCGAGCCTCCTTCCTCGCTGACCTTTGTCCAGGTGGAATGCCTCCCGGCTCCCGGCGTGATCAGTGCATGCTCAGTCCGCGATATCGGTGCATGCTCAGCCACGTGATCGCTGGCGGCACAGTTCGTGATCCAGCGCCTCTCAGTCACGTGATCACCCGTATGATAAACAACGTGATCGGTGAATGACCAGCCGCGTGATCACTGCATGCGCAGTCAGGTGGTCGGTTTCTGATCAGCCACGTGATCAGTGCGTGCACAGTCCCATGATCAGTGCCTGTCAGTCACTGATCACTGCCTGATAAACCGCGTGATCAGTGCCCGATCAGTACGTCATCGGTGCATGCTGTCGCGTGATCGGTGCATGATAGCCCGCGTGATCGGTGCGTGCACAGTCCCATGATCGCGCCTGTCGGTCACTGATCATTGCCTGAAAACGTGATCGGTGCATGAAGGCCATGTGATCAGTGGCTGATCAGCCCGTCATCAGTGCATGCGCAGTCCGTGATCAGTGCGCTTGGTAGCCACGTGATCAGTGCATGCTCAGTCACGTGATCTGGACTGCCGATCAGCCACGTGATCAGTGCCTGCAAGTCACGTGATCAGGGCCTGCTGAGCTGCGTGATTCCTGTCGGCTCATCTGCATGACAATTGCCATCTGAGGCTGCGTGGTTCCTGTCGGCTCATCTGTGACAGTGCCAGCTGGGCTGCGTGATTCCTGCCTGGTCACCTGCTTGATTGTGCCAGTTGAGCAGCATGATTCGTCACTGCTGAGCTCCATGTTTGTGCCTGCTGATTGCGTGGTTCGTGTCTGCTCCAGCTCTTTAGTATTGCCTCCTGAGTCCCTGTTGATGCGCCACCTGCGGGATAGCCCCAACTGATCAGGGTATTGAAGGAGAGATGGCCTAAGCGACTATTTATATGCTAATCAGAGATGTCAAGGAACAATAGTATGAGAGAGAGGCTCAGTAGGAAAATTCGGTGGAGAAAAGAACTAGTAGCTTGGTTTTTCGAGGAAGACCAATCAAACTTCAAGACAAAAGTTTGCACCGCTCGTAGGCCATGGCGCCCTCTTGAATAAGCGAAAGGTGCCTCACCCTAGACACCTTCTCGAGTGGGTCTTAGCAGCCCAGGCATAATTAGTAGTAGCGTGGTGGGTTCCGCGCCAGATGGAGACTCAGCTGGAAGTTAAAGGGAAGAATGACAAAACTTTATGAATTGGAGCTGTAAGTTAACTCTTTGACAGAAGGCGAGATGGTGGTAGGGACATGGCCCAAGTGAAATCAGAAAGTGAGCACAAGCAATACAGTGAAGCAGACTTTGTTTTTGGGGCAGAGTTGCTCGAAATATCCCTAGTGTACTCTGAGATAAATCCGTTTTCCGTGTGCGAGCCTCCTCTCTGACCTTTGTCAGGTGGAGTGCCCTCGTCTCCGGCACGCGATCAGTGCGTGCTCAGTCTGCGATATCAGTGCCTGAGCAGCCACGGCGATCACTGAGGACACAGTTCGTGATCAGCGCCTCTCAGTCAGGTGATCACCGTGTGTCGTGCGTGATCGTGAACGACCTGCCCGCAATCTGCTGCATGCTTGATCGGTGGTCAATTCCTGATCAGCCACACAATCGATGCGTGCACAGTCCTAATCCAGTGCCTGTCGGTCACAATCACTGCCTGACTGCGTGATCAGTGCCCGATCCGCGTCATCAGTACAGCCAGCAGGTGATCGGTACGCAGTAACGCGTGATCAGTGCATGCTCAGTCACGTGATCTGGACTTGATCAGCCACGTAATCAGTACATGCCTGCAGTCGCGTGATCAGGGCCTGCTGAGCTGCGTGATTCCTCAGCTCAACCAGCCAATTGCCAGCTACCTGCGTGAGTAGGCTCATCTCCACAATTTGCCAGCTGAGCTGCGTGATTTCTGCCTGGTCACCTGCTTGGTATTGCCAGTTGAGCAGCATGATTCGTCACTGCTGAGCCCCATGCTTGTGCCTGCTGATTGCGTGCTTCGTGTCTGCTCAGCTCTTTAGTGTGCCTCCTGAGTCCCTGTTAATGCGCCACCTGCGAGGAGACCAGCCTAACTGATCCAGGGTATTGAAGGAGAGATGGCCTGGCGACTGTTTATATGCTAATCCCAGAGATGTCCAGAATAGTATGAGGAGGCTCAGTAGGAAAATTCGGTGGAAAAGGGCTGAGTAGCTTGGTTTCGGAAGACCAATCAAATCAAGACAAAGAAGTTGCAAGTCTCTACGTGGCCTCAAGCGCCCTCGAGATAGCGGAGGTGCCTCACCTAGAAACCTTCTCGGTGGGTCTTAAAGCAGCGGAAAGGCATAATTAGTAAGCGTGGTGGGTTCGCGCCCAGATGGAGACTCAGCTGGAAGTTAAAGGAAGAACGGACAAAGTAACTTTTATGAATTGGGCTGTAATTTAACTCTTTGACAGAGAGAGCGAGATGGTGGTGAGGACTTCCTGAGTGAAATCAGAGGTGAGAGCCAAAGCAATCACAGTAGGCAGACTTTGTTTTTTTAGAGTGAGATGCCGAGAATATCCGGTGGACTCCTGAGGGCTCGATCCGCATTTGCGTGCCGAGCCTCCTTCCTCCTGACATTTGTCCAGAGTGGAATGCCTCCCCGGCTCCGGCACATGATCGATGCATGCTCAGTCACGATATCAGTGCCTGAGCAGCCCACGTGATCACTGAGGGGCACAGTTTCATTGATCAGCGCCTCTCAGTCAGGTGATCACCTGCGATAATGCGTGATCAGTGAATGACCAGCCGTGATCACTGCATGCGCAGTCAGGTGGTCAGTTCCTGATCAGCCACGTGATCAGTGCGTGCACAGTCCCATGATCAGTGCCTGTCAGTCACTGATCACTGCCTGATAA
>NW_027218710.1:0-8326 GCF_027580195.1 Bos mutus
ACTGATCAAGTGGCTGATCATGCGCTGATAACGATGCTATCCTACACAGATCACATGACAGATGCATGCATTGATCGCATGGCTGATCGTACTGACCACTAATCACTGAACGCATGCCTGATCATGCACTTATCACGTAGAGTGACCCTACACTGATCACAGGACTGATAATGAACTGATCACCTTGGCTGAACGAAGCTGATCATACACTGATCGTAGGTGATCATGGACTGATCGCGTGGGCTGATCATACACTCATGTGCGTGGCTGTCATACACTGATCGCGGTGACTGATCATGCACTGATCACAAAGGCTGATCATGCACTGATCCGTCCCTGATCGTTCACTCATCACCTGCCTGATAGCCACACTGATCACCCGACTGCACATACACTGATCACCTGGCTGATCATGCACTGATCACGTGGCTGATCATACAATGATCGCGTGGCTGATAATACACTGATCACGTGCCTGATCATACACTGATTCGTGCTTGCATGCTTGGCCACTGTTCACATAGCTGATCTTGAAGCTGATCATCCCATGGTTCATCATGCACTGATCACGTGACTGATCATGCACTAATCACGTGGCTATCATTCACTGATCGTGACTGATCATGCACTGATCACGTGGCTGATCATTCACTGATCACGAGACTGATCATGCACTGATCACGTGCCTGATCATGACGCAATCATCGAAGCTGATCGCACTGATCACGTGACTGATCATGCACTCATCACGTGCCTGATCATGCACTGATCGCGTGGCTGATCATACACTGATCGCGTGACTCATCATGCACTGGTCACATGACTGATCTGGCACTGATCGCGTGGCTGATCATGCACTGATCACGTGGCTGATCATGCACTGATCATGTGACTGATCATAAACTGATCGCGTGACTGATCATGCACTGATCACGTGCCTGATCATGCCCACTGATCACGTAACTGATCATGCACTGATCACTGAAGCTGATGTACATTGATCCGTGTGACTGTGCATGTGCCTGATCACATGGTGATCATGCGCGTTCACGTGGCTGATCATGCACTAATCACGTGCCTGATCATGCATTCATCACGTGACTGTCCTGCACTGATCCCGTAACTGATAATTCAATGATCACGTGACTGATCATACACTGATCACCGAAGCTGATCATGCACTGATCACGTGACTCACATGCACTGATCACGTGGCTGAGTCATGCACAGATGATCGTGGCAGATCATCGCACTGATCACGTGACTGAATATACACTGAACGCGTGCCTGTGCATGCACTGATCACGTGGCTGATCATGCACTGATCACGCGTGACTGATCATGCGATGATCAAGTGGCTGATCATGCACTAATCACGTTGCGATCATGCACTGATCATGGCTGATCACGCACTGATCATGCAGCTGAATCATGCACTGATCACGCGTGACTGTGCATGCGCACGATCACGTGGTTGATCATGCACTGATCACGTGGCTGATCATGCACTGATCACGAATGGCTGATCATGTCACGTGATCGTGTGCATTCTGTGCATGCACTGATCGCGTAACTAAAAATGCACTGATCACGTGGCTGATCGTGCACTGATCGCGTTGGTGATCATGCACTGATCACGTGGCTGATCATGCACTGATCACGTGGCTGATCATGCACTGATCGCAGGCTAATCATACACTGATCAGGTGACTAATCGCGCACTGTTCATGAACTGATCGCGTGGCTGCACATGCACTGATCACGTGGCTGATCATGCTTTGATCACGTGACTGATTATTCACTGATTGTGTGGCTGATCTTGCACTGATCACGTGGCTTCGCAGCACAGTCATGAAGCTGATCATGCACTGATCACGTGGATATCATGCACTGATCACGCGTGGCAATCATACACTGATCACGTGGCTGATCGATCATGCACTGATCACGTGACTGATCACACACTGATCACATGCCTGATCATGCACTGATCACGTGGCTGATCATGCATTTGATCACGTGGCTGATCATGCACTGATCCGTGGCTGATCATGCACTGATCACGTGGCTGATCATGCAGTGATCGCGTGGCTGATCATGCACTGATCACCCAGCTGATCATGCACTGATCACGTGACTGATCATGCACTGATCACGTGGCTGATCATGCACAATCACGTGGCGGATCATGCACTGATCACGTGACTAATCATGCGGTGATCACCTGGCTGATCATTACACTGATCACGTGGCTGATCATGCACTGATCGTGGCTGATCATGCACTGATCACGTGACTGATCATGCACTGATCGCGTGGCTGATCATACACTGATCACGTGGCTGATCATACACTGATCGCGTGGCTGATCATGCACTGATCACGTGGCTGATCATGCACTGATCACGTGGCTGATCATGCACTGATCACCAGCTGATCATGCACTGATCACGTGACTGATCATGCACTGATCACAATGACTGATCACACTGATCACCTGGCTGATCATTGCACTGATCTTCGTGACTGATCATGCACTGATCACGAAGCTGATCATACACTGATCATGCGTGGCTGATCATGCACTGACGAAGCTGATCATACACTGATGCGTGACTGTGCATGCACTGATCACGTGGCTGATCTTGCACTGATCCGTGGCTGATCTTTCACTGATAACCGTGGTTGATCATACACTGATCGCGTGACTGATCATGCACTGATCACGTGCCTGATCATGCACTGATCACGTGGCTGATCATGCACTGATCGCGTAGCTGATCATACACTGATCACGTTGCTATCATGCACTGATCGTGGCTGATCATGCACTGATTTCGTGGCTGATCATGCACTGATCACGTGGCTGATCATGCACTGATCACGTGGCTGATCATACACTGATCACGTGGCTGATCATGCACTGATCACGTGGCTGATCATGCACTGATCACGTGTCTGATCATGCACTGATCACGTGGCTGATCATGCACTGATCACGTGACTCATCATGCACTGATCGCGTGGCTGATGCCACACTGATTACGTGGCTATCATGCACTGATCACGTGACTGATCATACACTGATCACGTGGCTGATCATGCACTGATCACGTGGCTGATCATGCACTGATCACGTGACTGATCATGCACTGATCACGTGGCTGATCATGCACTGATCACGTGGCTGATCATGCACTGATCACGTGACTGATCATGCACTGATCACGTGACTGATCATGCACTCATCACGTGGCTGATCATGCACTGATCCGTGGCTGATCATGCACTAATCACGTGGCTGATCATGCACTGATCGCGTGGCTGATCATGCACTGATCACGTGACTGATAATGCACTGATCGCGTGGCTGATCATGCACTGATCACGTGGCTGATCATGCACTGATCACAAGTCTGATCATGCACTGATCTGCGTGGCTGATCATGCACTGATCACGTGGCTGATCATGTACTGATCACATGCTGATCATGCACTGATCATGTACCTGATCATGCACTGATCGCGTGGCTGATCATGCACTGATCACGTGGCTGATCATACACTCTTCCGTGGCTGATCATGCACTGATCACGTGGCTGAAAATGCACTGATCACGTGGCTGATCATGCACTGATCACGTGGCTGATCATGCACTGATCACGTGGCTGATCATACACTGATCACGTGGCTGATCATGCACTGATCACGTGGCTGATCATGCACTGATCACGTGGCTGATCATGCACTGATCACGTGGCTGATCATGCACTGATCACGTGCTGATCATACACTGATCGCGTGGCTGATCATGCACTGATCACCGTGGCTATCATGCACTGATCACGTGGCTGATCATGCACTGATCACGTGGCTGATCATGCACTGATCACGTGCCTGATCATGCACTGATCACGTGGCTGAACATGGGCTGATCACGTGGCTGATCATGCGCCTGATCGCGTGACTGATCATACACTGATCACGTGACTGATCATGCACTGATCACGTGGCTGATCATGCACTGAATCGTGGCTGATCATGCACTGATCACGTGACTGATCATGCACTGATCACGTGGCTGATCATGCACTGATCACGTGGCTGATCATTCACTGATCGTGGCTGATCATACACTGATCACGTGGCTGATCATGCACTGATCACGTGGCTGATCATGCACTGATCAGCGTGGCTGATCATCTTGACTGATGACACTCGCGTGACTGATCATGCACTGATCACGTGGCTGATCATGCACTGATCACGTGATTGATCATGCACTGATCGTGGTGACTGATCATGCACTGATCACCATGGCTGATCATGCACTGATCGTGACTGATCATGCACTGATCACGTGGCTGATCATGCACTGATCACGTGGCTGATCATGCATTGATCACAGCTGATCATGCACTGATCACGTGACTGATCATGCACTGATCGCGTGCCTGATCATGCACTGATCACGTACCTGATCATGCACTGAACACGTGGCTGATCATAAACTGATCCACACTAATCGTGCTGATCATGCACTGATCACGTGACTGTGCATGCACTGATCACGTGGCTGATCATGCACTGATCACGTGGCTGATCATGCACTGATCACGTGGCTGATCATGCACTGATCACACATGATCATCATGCACTGATCTCGTGTGGCTGATCATGCACTGATCACGTGGCTGATCATGCACTGATCACGTGGCTGATCATGCACTGATCACGTGACTGATCATGCACTGATCGCGTGGCTGATCATGCACTGATCACGTGGCTGATCATGCACTGATCACGTGGCTGATCATGCACTGATCACGTGACTGATCATGCACTGATCACGTGGCTGATCATGCACTGATCACGTGGCTGATCATGCACTGATCACGTGACTGATCATGCACTGATCACGTGGCTGATCATGCACTGATCACCTGGCTGATCATGCACTGATCACGTGACTGATCATGCACTGATCACGTGGCTGATCATGCACTGATCACGTGGCTGATCGTGGCTGATCATGCACTGTGACTGATCATGCACTGATCGCGTGGCTGATCATGCACTGATCACGTGACTGATCATGCACTGATCACGTGACTGTGATCATGCACTGATCACGTGGCTCATCATGCACTGATCACGTGGCTGATCATACACTGATCACGTGACTGATCATGCACTGATCACGTGGCTGATCATGCACTGATCACGTGGCTGATCATGCACTGATCACGTGGCTGATCATGCACTGATCACGTGGCTGATCATGCACTGATCACGTGGCTGATCATACACTGATCACGTGACTGATCATGCACTGATCACGTGACTGATCATGCACTGATCACGTGGCTGATCATGCACTGATCATGTGGCTGATCATGCACTGATCACGTGCTGATCATGCACTGATCACGCGTGACTGATCATGCACTGATCACGTGGCTGATCATGCACTGATCACGTGGCTGATCATGCACTGATCACGTGACTGATCATGCACTGATCACGTGGCTGATCATGCACTGATCACGTGGCTGATCATGCACTGATCACGTGGCTGATCATGCACTGATCGCGTGGCTGATCATGCACTGATCACGTGGCTGATCATACACTGATCACGTGACTGATCATGCACTGATCACGTGGCTGATCATGCACTGATCACGTGGCTGATCATGCACTGATCATGAAGCTGATCATACACTGATCACGTGACTGATCATGCACTGATCACGTGGCTGATCATGCACTGATCGTGGCTGATCATACACTGATCACGTGACTGATCATGCACTGATCACGTGGCTGATCATGCACTGATCACGTGGCTGATCATGCACTGATCACGTGGCTGATCATGCACTGATCACGTGGCTGATCATGCACTGATCACGCTGGCTGATCATACACTGATCACGTGACTGATCATGCACTCTTCACGTGGCTGATCATGCACTGATCACGTGGCTGATCATGCACTGATCGCGTAGCTGATCATACACTGATCACGTGACTGTCATGCACTGATCACGTGGCTGATCATTCACTGATCACGTGGCTGATCATGCACTGATCACGTGGCTGATCATGCACTGATCACGTGGCTGATCATGCACTGATCACGTGGCTGATCATGCACTGATCACGTGGCTGATCATGCACTGATCACGTGGCTGATCATGCACTGATCACGTGACTGATCATGCACTGATCACGTGGCTGATCATGCACTGATCACGTGGCTGATCATGCACTGATCACGTGGCTGATCATGCACTGATCACGTGGCTGATCATGCACTGATCACGTGGCTGATCATGCACTGATCACGTGGCTGATCATGCACTGATCACGTGGCTGATCATGCATTGATCACTGATCATTCACTGATCACTGATCATGCACTGATCACGTGGCTGATCATGCACTGATCACGTGGCTGATCATGCACTGATCACGTGGCTGATCATGCACTGATCACGTGGCTGATCATGCACTGATCACGTGGCTGATCATGCACTGATCACGTGGCTGATCATGCACTGATCACGTGGCTGATCATGCACTGATCACGTGGCTGATCATGCACTGATCACGTGGCTGATCATGCACTGATCACGTGGCTGATCATGCACTGATCGTGGCTGATCATACACTGATCACGTGGCTGATCATGCACTGATCACGTGGCTGATCATGCACTGATCACGTGGCTGATCATGCACTGATCACGTGGCTGATCATGCACTGATCACGTGGCTGATCATGCACTGATCACGTGGCTGATCATGCACTGATCACGTGGCTGATCATGCACTGATCACGTGGCTGATCATGCACTGATCACGTGGCTGATCATGCACTGATCACGTGGCTGATCATGCACTGATCACGTGGCTGATCATGCACTGATCACGTGGCTGATCATGCACTGATCACGTGGCTGATCATGCACTGATCACGTGGACTTGACTGATCATGCACTGATCGCGTGGCTGATCATGCACTGATCACGTGGCTGATCATGCACTGATCACGTGGCTGATCATGCACTGATCACGTGGCTGATCATGCACTGATCACGTGGCTGATCATGCACTGATCACGTGGCTGATCATGCACTGATCACGTGGCTGATCATGCACTGATCACGTGGCTGATCATGCACTGATCACGTGGCTGATCATGCACTGATCACGTGGCTGATCATGCACTGATCACGTGGCTATCATGCACTGATCACGTGGCTGATCATGCACTGATCACGTGGCTGATCATGCACTGATCACGTGGCTGATCATGCACTGATCACGTGGCTGATCATGCACTGATCACGTGGCTAATCAAGCACTGATCACGTAGCTGTCATGCACTGATCGCGTGCTGATCATGCACTGTTCACGAAGCTGATCATACACTGATCACGTGACTGTGCATGCACTGATCACATGGCTGATCCTGCACTGATCACGTGGCTGATCATGGGCTGATCACGTGGCTAATCATGCACTAATCACGTTGCTTACCATGCACTGATCAGGTGGCTATCATGCACTGATCACGAAGCTTATCATACACTGATCACGTGACTGTGCATGCACTGATCACATGGTTGATCATGCACTGATTACGTGGCTGATCATGCGCTGATCACGTGACTAATCAAGCACTGATCATGTAGCTGTCATGCACTGATCACATGGCTATCATGCACTGATCCCATGGCTGCTCATGCACTGATCTCGTGACTGATCATGCACTGATCACGTAGCTATCATGCACTGATCACGTGTCGGATTATACGCTGATCACGTGACTGATCATGCAGTGATCACATGCCTAATCATGCACTGATCACGTGCCTGAACATGCACTTATCACGTGAGTGATCATGCACTGATCATGAAGCTGATCATACACTGATCACGTGACTGTGCATGCACTGATCACATGGCTGATCATGCACTGATCGCGTGGCTGATCATGCACTGATCACGTGGCTAATCATGCACTAATCACATTGCTTACCATGCACTGATCAGGTGGCTATCATGCACTGATCCCTTGGTTGATCATACACTTATCAAGTAACTGCCCATGCACTGATCTCGTGACAAATCATGCACTGATCACGTGGCTATCATGCACTGATCACGTGTCTATCATGCACTGATCACGTGACTGCGCATGAACTGATCATGTACCTGTTCATGCACTCTTTCCGTGGCTATCATGCAATGATCAACTGGCTAATCATACATTGTTCACGTAACTAATCATGCCACGTTCCCATGCACTGATCAGG
>NW_027218711.1:0-13685 GCF_027580195.1 Bos mutus
CATGATAAGCCAGGTGATCAGTGCATGATCAATTACGTGATCAGTGCATGATCAGCGTGGTGATTACTGTCTGCTCATATGATGGTGCCAGCGTGCTGCGATTGATCCTGCCTGATCTGCGTGATCATGTTGCCAGCTGTGCTGCGTAATTCCTGTGATCAGCTGCTTGATTGATTGCCAGTGATCAGTGCATGCAGCATGATTCCTCAGCTGAGTTCCATGATTGTGCCTGCTGACTGTTTGATTCGTGCCACTGCTCTTTGTTTTTGCCTCCAGAGGCACATGATCAGTGCATGATAGCAAAACGTGATCAGTGCATGATCAGTCACATGATCAGTGCCATTCAGCCGCGTGATCTGCATGATCAGTCACGTGATCAGTGCATGATCAGTCGCGTGATCAGTGCATGATCAGCCACGTGATCAGTGCATGATCAGCCCGCGTGATCAGTGCATGATCAGTGCGTGATGCGTGAGCCACGTCAGTGCATGATCAGCCGCGTGATCAGTGCATGATCAGCCCACGTGATCAGTGCATGATCAGCCACGTGATCAGTGCATGATCAGCCCGCGTGATCAGTGCATGATCAGTCACGTGATCAGTGCATGATCAGCCGCGTGATCAGCATGATCAGCCCGTGATCAGTGCATGATCAGCCGCGTGATCAGTGCATGATCAGTCGTGATCGTGATGATCAGTGCATGATCAGCCGTGATCAGTGCATGATCAGCCGCGTGATCAGTGCATGATCAGCCGCGTGATCAGTGCATGATCAGCCGCGTGATCAGTGTGCATGATCAGCCACGTGATCAGTGCATGATCAGCCACGTGATCAGTGCATGATCAGTCACGTGATCAGTGCATGATCAGTCACGTGATCAGTGCATGATCAGCCACGTGATCAGTGCATGATCAGTGATCAGTGCATGATCAGCCGCGTGATCAGTGCATGATCAGCCTTGCGTGATCAGTGCATGATCAGCCACGTGATCAGTGCATGATCAGCCGCGTGATCAGTGCATGATCAGTCGCGTGATCGGTGTGCATGATCAGCCCGTGATCAGTGCATGATCAGCCACGTGATCAGTGCATGATCAGTCACGTGATCAGTGCATGATCAGCCGCGTGATCAGTGCATGATCAGCACGTGATCAGTGCATGATCAGCCACGTGATCAGTGCATGATCAGCCGCGTGATCAGTGCATGATCAGTCGCGTGATCAGTGCATGATCAGCCGCGTGATCAGTGCATGATCAGGTCACGTGATCAGTGCATGATCAGCCGCGTGATCAGTGCATGATCAGTCGCGTGATCAGTGCATGATCAGCCACGTGATCAGTGCATGATCAGCCGCGTGATCAGTGCATGATCAGCCGCGTGATCAGTGCATGATCAGCCGCGTGATCAGTGCATGATCAGTCGCGTGATCAGTGCATGATCAGCCACGTGATCAGTGCATGATCAGTCCGCGTGATCAGTGCATGATCAGCCGCGTGATCAGTGCATGATCAGCCGCGTGATCAGTGCATGATCAGTCCGTGATCGTGTGCATGATCAGTCGCGTGATCAGTGCATGATCAGCCGCGTGATCAGTGCATGATCAGCCACGTGATCAGTGCATGATCAGCCACGTGATCAGTGCATGATCAGCCCGCGTGATCAGTGCATGATCAGTCCGCGTGATCAGTGCATGATCAGTCGCGTGATCAGTGCATGATCAGCCACGTGATCAGTGCATGATCAGCCCCGTGATCAGTGCATGATCAGCCACGTGATCAGTGCATGATCAGATGCGTGATCAGTGCATGATCAGCCGCGTGATCAGTGCATGATCAGCCCCGTGATCAGTGCATGATCAGTCCGTGATCAGTGCATGATCAGCCACGTGATCAGTGCATGATCAGCCGCGTGATCAGTGCATGATCAGCCCGCGTGATCAGTGCATGATCAGCCACGTGATCAGTGCATGATCAGTCGCGTGATCAGTGCATGATCAGCCACGTGATCAGTGCATGATCAGTCACGTGATCAGTGCATGATCAGCCGCGTGATCAGTGCATGATCAGCCGCGTGATCAGTGCATGATCAGCCGCGTGATCAGTGCATGATCATGTCGCGTGATCAGTGCATGATCAGCCACGTGATCAGTGCATGATCAGTGCGTGATCGTGATCACGTGATCAGTGCATGATCATCCACGTGATCAGTGCATGATCAGCCACGTGATCAGTGCATGATCAGGTGCGTGATCAGTGCATGATCAGCCACGTGATCAGTGCGTGATCATCGTGATCAGTGCATGATCAGCCGCGTGATCAGTGCATGATCAGCCACGTGATCAGTGCATGATCAGCCGCGTGATCAGTGCATGATCAGTCGCGTGATCAGTGCATGATCAGCCACGTGATCAGTGCATGATCAGCCGCGTGATCAGTGCATGATCAGTCACGTGATCAGTGCATGATCAGCCACGTGATCAGTGCATGATCAGTCGCGTGATCAGTGCATGATCAGCCGCGTGATCAGTGCATGATCAGCCCGTGATCAGTGTGTGATCAGTGCATGTGATCAGTGCATGATCAGTGCGTGATCATCAGATCGTGTGATCAGTGCATGATCAGCCCGTGATCAGTGCATGATCAGTCCGTGATCAGTGCATGTGCCACGTGATCAGTGCATGATCAGCCGCGTGATCAGTGCATGATCAGCCACGTGATCAGTGCATGATCAGCCACGTGATCAGTGCATGATCAGCCGCGTGATCAGTGCATGATCAGCCACGTGATCAGTGCATGATCAGTCACGTGATCAGTGCATGATCAGTCACGTGATCAGTGCATGATCAGCCGCGTGATCAGTGTGCATGATCAGTCCACGTGATCAGTGCATGATCAGGCCGCGTGATCAGTGCATGATCAGCCACGTGATCAGTGCATGATCAGTCCGTGATCAGTGCATGATCAGCCACGTGATCAGTGCATGATCAGTCGCGTGATCAGTGCATGATCAGCCGCGTGATCAGTGCATGATCAGTGCGTGATCAGTGCATGATCAGCCTCGCGTGATCAGTGCATGATCAGCCACGCCGTCAGTGCATGATGATCAGCGTGATCAGTGCATGATCAGCCCGCGTGATCAGTGCATGATCAGTGCGTGATCAGTGCATGATGATCAGCGTGATCAGTGCATGATCATCGTGTGATCAGTGCATCATCAGCCGTGATCAGTGCATGATCAGGCACGTGATCAGTGCATGATCAGCCACGTGATCAGTGCATGATCAGTCACGTGATCAGTGCATGATCAGCCCGCGTGATCCGTGATCAGTGCACGTGATCAGTGCATGATCAGTCCGCGTGATCAGTGCATGATCAGTCGCGTGATCAGTGCATGATCAGCCGCGTGATCAGTGCATGATCAGCCACGTGATCAGTGCATGATCAGCCACGTGATCAGTGCATGATCAGCCACGTGATCAGTGCATGATCAGCCACGTGATCAGTGCATGATCAGTCACGTGATCAGTGCATGATCAGCCGCGTGATCAGTGCATGATCAGCCACGTGATCAGTGCATGATCAGCCGCGTGATCAGTGCATGATCAGCCACGTGATCAGTGCATGATCAGTCGCGTGATCAGTGCATGATCAGCCACGTGATCAGTGCATGATCAGCCCGCGTGATCAGTGCATGATCAGCCGCGTGATCAGTGCATGATCAGCCGCGTGATCAGTGCATGATCAGTCGCGTGATCGTGTGCATGATCAGTGCGTCAGCCACGTGATCAGTGCATGATCAGCGTGATCAGTGCATGATCATCGCGTGATCAGTGCATGATCAGCCGCGTGATCAGTGCATGATCAGCCGCGTGATCAGTGCATGATCAGTCCCGCGTGATCAGTGCATGATCAGCCGCGTGATCAGTGCATGATCAGCCACGTGATCAGTGCATGATCAGCGCGTGATCAGTGCATGATCAGCCGCGTGATCAGTGCATGATCAGCCGCGTGATCAGTGCATGATCAGGTCGCGTGATCAGTGCATGATCAGCCGCGTGATCAGTGCATGATCAGCCGCGTGATCAGTGCATGATCAGCCACGTGATCAGTGCATGATCAGCCACGTGATCAGTGCATGATCAGTCGCGTGATCAGTGCATGATCAGTCACGCGTGATCAGTGCGTGATCAGTGCATGATCAGCCACGTGATCAGTGCGTGATCAGTGCGTGATCGTGTGCGTGTCAGCGCGTGATCAGTGCATGATCAGTGCGTGATCAGTGCATGATCAGCCGCGTGATCAGTGCATGATCAGCCGCGTGATCAGTGCATGATCAGCCACGTGATCAGTGCATGCGCGTGATCAGCCACGTGAGCCATCGTGATCAGTGATCAGCCACGTGATCAGTGCATGATCAGCCACGTGATCAGTGCATGATCAGCCACGTGATCAGTGCATGATCAGTCCGCGTGATCAGTGCATGATCATCACGTGATCAGTGCATGATCAGTCACGTGATCAGTGCATGATCAGTCCACGTGATCAGTGCATGATCAGCCACGTGATCAGTGCATGATCAGTCCCGTGTGGTCAGTGCATGATCAGTCACGTGCGTCAGTGCATGATCAGCCGCGTGATCAGTGCATGATCAGCCGCGTGATCAGTGCATGATCAGTCGCGTGATCAGTGCATGATCAGCCCGCGTGATCAGTGTGCATGATCAGCCCGTGATCAGTGCATGATCAGCCGCGTGATCAGTGCATGATCAGTCACGTGATCAGTGCATGATCAGCCGCGTGATCAGTGCATGATCAGCCACGTGATCAGTGCATGATCAATCGCGTGATCAGTGCATGATCAGCCCGCGTGATCAGTGCATGATCAGTCGCGTGATCAGTGCATGATCAGCCAGCTGCGTGATCAGTGTGCGTGATCATCTGCGTGATCAGATGATCAGCCCGTGTGATCTGTGTCGATCAGCTGTGTGTCAGTGCATGTGATCAGCCACGTGATCTGTGCATGATTCCTGCCTGATCAGTGCATGATCAGCCCGTGATCAGCATGCATCATCAGCTGCGTCCATGATGGTGCCTGCTGAGCTGTGTGATCAGTGCATGACTCAGCTGATCAGTGCGTGTTCAGTGCCGTGATCAGTGCCAGTCGTGATCAGTGTGCATGATCAGCCACGTGATCAGTGCATGATCAGCCACGTGATCAGTGCATGATGTGATCACGTGATCAGTGCATGATCAGTCACGTGATCAGTGCATGATCAGCCACGTGATCAGTGCATGATCAGCCGTGTGATCAGTGCATGATCAGCCCGTGATCGTGATCAGTGCATGATCAGTGCCACGTGATCAGTGCATGATCAGCCACGTGATCAGTGCATGATCAGCCACGTGATCAGTGCATGATCAGTCACGTGATCAGTGCATGATCAGCCGCGTGATCAGTGCATGATCAGCCCGTGATCAGTGCATGATCAGCCGCGTGATCAGTGCATGATCAGTCACGTGATCAGTGCATGATCAGTCGCGTGATCGGTGCATGATCAGCGCGTGATCAGTGCATGATCAGCCGCGTGATCAGTGCATGATCAGCCACGTGATCAGTGCATGATCAGCCACGTGATCAGTGCATGATCAGCCGCGTGATCAGTGCATGATCAGCCACGTGATCAGTGCATGATCAGCCACGTGATCAGTGCATGATCAGCCACGTGATCGTGTGCGTGATCAGTGCGCGTGATCAGTGCGTGATCATCAGTGCATGATCAGCCACGTGATCAGTGCATGATCAGTCGCGTGATCAGTGCATGATCAGCCACGTGATCAGTGTGCATGATCAGCCGCGTGATCAGTGCATGATCAGCCACGTGATCAGTGCATGATCAGTCACCGTGTGATCAGTGCATGATCAGCCACGTGATCAGTGCATGATCAGCCACGTGATCAGTGCATGATCAGCCGCGTGATCAGTGCATGATCAGCCGCGTGATCAGTGCGTGATCAGTCAGTGATCGTGATCAGTGCATGATCAGCCGTGTGATCAGTGCATGATCAGCCACGTGATCAGTGCATGATCAGCCGCGTGATCAGTGCATGATCATGCGTGATCAGTGCATGATCAGTCGCGTGATCAGTGCATGATCAGTCGCGTGATCAGTGCATGATCAGCCGCGTGATCAGTGCATGATCAGCCACGTGATCAGTGCATGATCGTGATCAGTGCGTGATCAGTGCATGATCATCAGTGCGTGATCAGTGCATGATCAGTGCGTGATCAGTCGTGTGCGCGTGATCAGCCGCGTGATCAGTGATCATGATCAGTGCGTGATCAGTGCATGATCAGCCGCGTGATCAGTGCATGATCAGCCACGTGATCAGTGCATGATCAGTCACGTGATCAGTGCATGATCAGCCACGTGA
This sequence comes from Bos mutus, assembly GCF_027580195.1. Classification (NCBI taxonomy): domain Eukaryota; kingdom Metazoa; phylum Chordata; class Mammalia; order Artiodactyla; family Bovidae; genus Bos; species Bos mutus. The sequence goes on from NW_027218711.1 coordinate 6,432, forward strand.
TCGGTGCATGATCGCGTGATCGTGATCAGTGCATGATCAGTCGCGTGATCGGTGCATGATCAGCCGCGTGATCAGTGCATGATCAGCCACGTGATCAGTGCATGATCAGCCGCGTGATCAGTGATGATCAGTGCGTGATCAGTGCGTGATCAGTGCGTGATCAGTGCATGATCAGCGTGATCAGTGCATGATCAGCCGCGTGATCAGTGCATGATCAGCCACGTGATCAGTGCATGATCAGCCACGTGATCAGTGCATGATCAGCCACGTGATCAGTGCATGATCAGCCGTGATCAGTGTGCATGATCATCTGCGTGATCAGTGCATGATCATCTGTCGTGATCAGTGCCTGATCATCATGCGTGATCAGTGCATGATGTGCAGTGCGTGATCAGTGCCTGATCAGCTGCGTGATCAGTGCATGATCAGCGTGATCAGTGCATCAGATCAGTTCCGTGATTGTGCCTGATCACTCCGTGATCAGTGCCTGATCAGCGTCTTTGTGCATGCCTGTCAGCCACGTGATCAGTATGATGATCAGCCGTGATCAGTGCATGATCAGTCGCGTGATCAGCACCATCAGTGCATGTCAGCCGCGTGATCAGTGCATGATCAGTCCGTGTCAGTGCATGATCAGCCGCGTGATCAGTGCATGATCAGCCACGTGATCAGTGCATGATCAGCCACGTGATCAGTGCATGATCAGCCGCGTGATCAGTGCATGATCAGCCACGTGATCAGTGCATGATCAGCCCGCGTGATCAGTGCATGATCAGGCACGTGATCAGTGCATGATCAGCCACGTGATCAGTGCATGATCAGCCACGTGATCAGTGCATGATCAGTCACGTGATCAGTGCATGATGATCAGTCGCGTGATCAGTGCATGATCAGCCACGTGATCAGTGCATGATCAGCCGCGTGATCAGTGCATGATCAGCCACGTGATCAGTCAGTGCATGATCAGTCGCGTGATCAGTGCATGATCAGCCGCGTGATCAGTGCATGATCAGTCACGTGATCAGTGCATGATCAGCCACGTGATCAGTGCATGATCACAGCCCGTGATCAGTGCATGATCAGTGCGTGATCAGTGCATGATCAGTCCCGTGATCAGTGCATGATCAGCCGCGTGATCAGTGCATGATCAGCCGCGTGATCAGTGCATGATCAGTCGCGTGATCAGTGCATGATCAGCCACGTGATCAGTGCATGATCAGCCGCGTGATCAGTGCATGATCAGCCACGTGATCAGTGCATGATCAATCGCGTGATCAGTGCATGATCAGCCGCGTGATCAGTGCATGATCAGTCACGTGATCGGTGCATGATCAGCCACGTGATCAGTGCATGATCAGTCGCGTGATCAGTGCATGATCAGCTGCGTGATCAGTGCATGATCATCACGTGATCAGTGCATGATCAGAGCTGTGATCAGTGCCTGTGATCAGTGCGTGATCAGTGCCACCTGATCAGCCGCGTGATCAGTGCATGATCAGTCCGCGTGATCGGTGTGCATGCTCAGCAGCGTGATCAGTGCATGAGTTCCGTGATCAGTGCATGATCTGTCTGCGTGATCAGTGCGTGATCTGTGCATGATCGTGATCAGTGCATCATTGCCGTGATCAGTGATGATCAGCCGCGTGATCAGTGTGTGATGATCAGCCCGTGATCAGTGCATGATCAGCCACGTGATCAGTGCATGATCAGCCGCGTGATCAGTGCATGATCAGCCCGCGTGATCAGTGCATGATCAGTCGCGTGATCAGTGCATGATCAGCTGCGTGATCAGTGCATGATCAGCCACGTGATCAGTGCATGATCAGCCACGTGATCAGTGCATGATCAGCCGTGATCAGTGCATGATCAGTCCACGTGATCAGTGTGCATGATCAGCCGCGTGATCAGTGCATGATCAGCCACGTGATCAGTGCATGATCAGTCACGTGATCAGTGCATGATCAGCTTCGTGATCAGTGCATGATCAGCCACGTGATCAGTGCATGATCAGCCGCGTGATCAGTGCATGATCAGTCACGTGATCAGTGCATGATCAGCCACGTGATCAGTGCATGATCAGCCACGTGATCAGTGCATGATCAGCCGCGTGATCAGTGCATGATCAGTCACGTGATCAGTGCATGATCAGTCGCGTGATCAGTGCATGATCAGCCACGTGATCAGTGCATGATCAGTCACGTGATCAGTGCATGATCAGTCGCGTGATCAGTGCATGATCGATCACGTGATCAGTTGCATGATCAGCCGCGTGATCAGTGCATGATCAGCCGCGTGATCAGTGCATGATCAGCCACGTGATCAGTGCATGATCAGCCACGTGATCAGTGCATGATCAGCCGCGTGATCAGTGCATGATCAGCCGTGATCAGTGCATGATCAGTCGCGTGATCAGTGCATGATTCGCCGTGATCAGTGCATGATCAGGCACGTGATCAGTGCATGATCAGCCACGTGATCAGTGCATGATCAGCCACGTGATCAGTGCATGATCAGTCACGTGATCGGTGCATGATCAGTCGCGTGATCAGTGCATGATCAGCCACGTGATCAGTGCATGATCAGCCGCGTGATCAGTGCATGATCAGCCGCGTGATCAGTGCATGATCAGTCACGTGATCAGTGCATGATCAGCCACGTGATCAGTGCATGATCAGCCGTGATCAGTGCATGATCAGCCCGTGATCAGTGCATGTCAGTCGCGTGATCAGTGCATGATCAGCTCCGTGATCGGTGCACGTGATCAGTCATCGTGATCGTGTGATCAGTGATCAGCCGCGTGATCAGTGCATGATCAGCCACGTGATCAGTGCATGATCAATTCACGTGATCAGTGCATGATCATCACGTGATCAGTGCATGATCAGCCACGTGATCAGTGCATGATCAGTCACGTGATCAGTGCATGATCAGCCACGTGATCAGTGCATGATCAGTCACGTGATCAGTGCATGATCAGCTGCGTGATCAGTGCATGATCATCTGCGTGATCAGTGCATGATGAGCACGTGATCAGTGCCTGATCATCTCCGTGATCAGTGTGCCATGATCAGCTGCGTGATCAGTGCATGTCTGCTCGTGATCAGTGCATGATCAGCAGCGTGATCAGTGATTGATCAGAGCGTGAGTTCAGTGATTATGAGCCTGCTGCGTGATCAGTGCCTACTCAGATCTATGTTCATTGTCGACGTGTGTCAGGCACGTGATCAGTGTGTGATCAGCCACGTGATCAGTGCATGATCAGCCACGTGATCAGTGCATGATCAGCCACGTGATCAGTGCATGATCAGTCACGTGATCAGTGCATGATCAGTCACGTGATCAGTGCATGGTCAGCCACGTGTGATCAGTGCATGATCAGCCACGTGATCAGTGCATGATCAGTCACGTGATCAGTGCATGATCAGTCACGTGATCAGTGCATGATCAGTCACGTGATCAGTGCATGATCAGCCAGCGTGATCAGTGCATGATCAGCCGCGTGATCAGTGCATGATCAGTCATGCGTGATCAGTGCATGATCAGTGCATGATCGCGTGCGTCAGTGCATGATCAGTCACGTGATCAGTGCATGATCAGCCCCGTGATCAGTGCATGATCAGCCGCGTGATCAGTGCATGATCAGCCGCGTGATCAGTGCATGATCAGTCGCGTGATCAGTGCATGATCAGCCGCGTGATCAGTGCATGATCAGCCGCGTGATCAGTGCATGATCAGCCACGTGATCAGTGCATGATCAGTCGCGTGATCAGTGCATGATCAGTCGCGTGATCAGTGTGTGATCATTCACGTGATCAGTGCATGATCAGTCGCGTGATCAGTGCATGATCAGCCACGTGATCAGTGCATTTCAGCCACGTGATCAGTGCATGATCAGCCACGTGATCAGTGCATGATCAGCCGCGTGATCAGTGCATGATCAGCCACGTGATCAGTGCATGATCAGTCGCGTGATCAGTGCATGATCAGCCGCGTGATCAGTGCATGAACAGTCACGTGATCAGTGCATGATCAGCCCCGTGATCAGTGCATGATCAGCCGCGTGATCAGTGCATGATCAGCCACGTGATCAGTGCATGATCAGCCACGTGATCAGTGCATGATCAGCCACGTGATCAGTGCATGATCAGCCACGTGATCAGTGCATGATCAGTCGCGTGCCACGTGATCAGCCCGTGATCAGTCAGTCACGTGATGTGTGCATGATCGGTCCCGCGTGTGATCAGTGCATGATCATGATCGCGTGATCAGTGCATGATCAGCCACGTGATCAGTGCATGATCAGCCGCGTGATCAGTGCATGAACAGTCACGTGATCAGTGATCATGATCAGTCACGTGATCAGTGCATGATCAGCCACGTGATCAGTGCATGATCAGCCACGTGATCAGTGCATGATCAGTCGCGTGATCAGTGCATGATCAGTCACGTGATCAGTGCATGATCAGCCGCGTGATCAGTGTGCATGATCAGCCGCGTGATCAGTGCATGATCAGTCACGTGATCAGTGCATGATCAGCCACGTGATCAGTGCATGATCGTGAGCCGTGATCGTGTGCATGATCAGTCGCGTGATCAGTGCATGATCAGCCACGTGATCAGTGCATGATGAGACACGTGATCAGTGCATGATCAGTCACGTGATCAGTGCATGCGAAATCACGTGATCAGTGTATGATCAGCCCAGTGATCAGTGCATGATCCGCAACGTGATTAGTGCATGATCAACCACGTGATCAGTGTATGATCAGCCACGTGATCAGTGCATGAACAGCCACGTTATCAGTGCCTGCTGAGCTGCGTGATCAGTGTCTGATCATCTGCGTGACAATTGCAGTGCTGATCTGCTGCGATTCAGTGCCTGTCATCTGTGATCAGTGCATGATCAGCCCGCGTGATCAGTGCATGATCAGCCCGTGATCAGTGCATGATCAGCCCAGTGATCAGTGCATGATTCCGTGATCAGCTGATCAGTTCCGTGATCAGTGCCTGATCACTCTTTGATCAGTGCATGATCAGCTCGTGTTCAGTGCATGATCAGAGGCACGTGATCAGTGCATGATCAGCCACGTGATCAGTGCATGATCAGTCACGTGATCAGTGCATGATCAGTCGCGTGATCAGTGCATGATCAGTAGTCGTGTGATCAGTGCATGATCAGTCACGTGATCAGTGCATGATCAGATCGCGTGATCAGTGCATGATCAGCCGCGTGATCAGTGCATGATCAGCCAGGTGATCAGTGCATGATCAGCCACGTGATCAGTGCATGATCAGTCACGTGATCAGTGCATGATCAGGCAGCGTGATCAGTGCATGATCAGCCACGTGATCAGTGCATGATCAGCCACGTGATCAGTGCATGATCAGGCACGTGATCAGTGCATGATCAGATCAGCGCGTGATCATCGGTGCATGGTCAGCAGGTGCGTGATCAGTGCATGATCAGCCACGTGATCAGTGCATGATCAGCCGCGTGATCAGTGCATGCATGATCAGTCACGTGATCAGTGCATGATCAGTCGCGTGATCAGTGCATGATCAGTGCCGTCGTGATCAGTGCATGATCATCCACGTGATCAGTGCATGATCAGTCACGTGATCAGTGCATGATCAGTGCTGTGATCAGTGCATGATCAGTCCCGTGATCAGTGCATGATCAGCCACGTGATCAGTGCATGTGCAGTCTCGTGATCAGTGTATGATCAGTCACGTGATCAGTGCATGATCAGCCACGTGATCAGTGCATGATCAGCCTCGTGATCAGTGCATGATCAGGCACGTGATCAGTGCATGATCAATCACGTGATCAGTGCATGAGCCACGTGATCAGTGCATGATCAGTCACGTGATAGGTGTGTGATCAGCCACGTGATCAGTGCATGCTCAGTCACGTGATCAGTGCCTGCTCAGCTGCGTGATTACTGTCTGCTCATCACGTGATCAGTGCCAGCTCAGGCTGTGATTCCTGCCTGTCATCTCCGTGATGACAATTGCCACCCACCTGTGCTGCGTGATTCCTGCCTGCTCATCTGCATGATTGTGCCAGCTGATCAGCATGATTTCGTGATCAGCTGAGTTCGTGATGATTATAGCCTGCTGCGTGATCAGTGCCTACTCAGCCGCGTGTTCAGTGCCTGATCAGGCACGTGATCAGTGTGTGACACCAAACGTGATCAGTGCATGATCAGTCCATGATCAGTGCATGATCAGCCCAGGTGATCAGTGCATGATCAATTCGTGATCAGTGCATGATCTGTCGCGTGATCAGTGCATGATCAGCTGCGTGATCAGTGCATGATCAGCCCGTGATCAGTGCATGATCAGCCACGTGATCAGTGTTCATGATCAGTCACGTGATCAGTGCATGATCAGTCACGTGATCAGTGCATGATCAGAGCCGCGTGATCAGTGCATGATCAGTTCGTGATCAGTGCATGATCAGCCACGTGATCAGTGCATGATCAGCCGCGTGATCAGTGCATGATCAGCCACGTGATCAGTGCATGATCAGCCGCGTGATCAGTGCAGTGCACGTGATCAGTGCACGTGATCGTGTGTGCATGATCAGCCCACGTGATCAGTGCATGATCAGTCACGTGATCAGTGCATGATCAGCCGCGTGATCAGTGCATGATCAGCCACGTGATCAGTGCATGATCAGCCGCGTGATCAGTGCATGATCAGTCACGTGATCAGTGCATGATCAGTCACGTGATCAGTGCATGATCAGCCCGTGATCAGTGCATGATCAGCCACGTGATCAGTGCATGATCAGCCGCGTGATCAGTGCATGATCAAGTCACGTGATCAGTGCATGATCAGCCGCGTGATCAGTGCGTGATCAGCCACGTGATCAGTGCATGATCAGTCACGTGATCATGATGTGCGTGATCATGCCATGATCAGCCACGTGATCAGTGCATGATCAGTCCGCGTGATCAGTGCATGATCAGCCGTGATCAGTGCATGATCAGCCACGTGATCAGTGCATGATCAGCCCGTGATCAGTGCATGATCAGCCACGTGATCAGTGCATGATCAGCCGCGTGATCAGTGCATGATCAGTCGCGTGATCAGTGCATGATCAGCCGCGTGATCAGTGCATGATCAGCCGCGTGATCGTGCATGATCAGTGCACGTGATCAGTGCATGATCAGTCACGTGATCAGTGCATGATCAGCCACGTGATCGGTGCGCGATCAGTCGCGTGATCGGTTGTCATGATCACGTATC
>NW_027218712.1:0-16384 GCF_027580195.1 Bos mutus
ACATTGTAGATGTGGGTTTCGCTTTCCTGCTTGCTTTTTGCTTTTTTGCTTTGTCTGGCACCACTATTTGAGGGCTCATAGAAAGTAAAACTGACAGACACAGGGTATTTCCCAAAACCACACCAAACAAAGAGATTCTCTAACAGCACACCAGGGGCTCAGAGGGCAAGTGGTCATGGGATCCAAAGTCGCCATCTCAGCCCCCACCATCCAGAAACTGCTGGTCTTCTGGAGCAATGGAATGACCTCTACAAAGCACATGTGATGTGCACACTGGGATATGAGAGCCCTTGATGACGGGATGTCACCCTCCAGGGGCTGGACATGCTCCACATCTGCCATCCTTAGTTCCCCACAAGGTAAAATGCATGGTCCTTGAACCAGAGTGTAGAGTGACTCCGCTGATCACCACTTCCACTGAACCATGACCCACTTTCCATCACTCCCAGTGACCCACAGAGAACTTGTATTTCCAGTCTCCCAAGAGTAGGTTCTATATTTCCACAGCAGGACTGTCCACATTTGCCACATCTAGCTATTTACATTTGACTTCACATTATATTAAGGTAGAAGGCCAGGCCCTGGGACACACTAAGCACATTTGAGTTCACAATACCCAGCCTCATGTCGCTACTGGCTACCCTATTGCCGGTGGTGACACACGACAGGCTGTTCCCAAAGCAAGAAGGTTCCCCCAGGAGACGTGATAGCAGTCCTACTGACCCATGAGCTGTGGTTTCCATCTGGGCACTTTGGGCTCCTCCTGCTAGGGGACCAGCACACACAGAGAATTGTCCCCATCCTGGCAGGCAGTGCTGACCTTGATCCTAAGGAGTGTGAGGGTTATTCTGGCACAGGGGGAACAGCGAGGAAACATCTCTAACAGCCAGGTGATGTGTCTTGGTTCCTGCTCCACTTCAGTGGTGAATTGACAAGTCCAAGAGCAAGGGTCAGAGAAGCTTCAGAACCCTGAGGGACAAAGTCTGTATTACCTAACCAGGGAAGCCACTGGAAATGGCCGAGGTCCTGGCTGAGAGTACAGGGGATTTAGAATGGATCTCGGGCAAGAGAGAGTGACCATCAGTTGTGGTGCAGCAGCTACACCACAGCATTTGCACCACTGCAGCTGCAGGGCCCAGCATTTGTCCAGTCTTTCTCTCTGAGCTTCTTTAGGAGGAGAGGAAACCAACCAGAATCCTCAAGGAGCTGTCCTCAGATGAGGTGATCTCTCCAGATGAAGGGAGTGTATGTCAGTGTTGGGAGGGGTGGATTATAGTGGATGCTGTGGTGCCACCCAGATCTCCTCCTTGTGACTAGCCCACTCATTTGCCCAGGGCCACCGGAGTTGGTGGATGAGGACTCAGAGCAAAAGTCTTTTCCAGAATTGCCCTCCACTGAAGGGGACTGCCTCCTTGGGGGCAGCTTGTTTGTGAGAGACTACTCACAGGATCAGTGTGGGGAGGATACAGCGGCCTGACCCCCTCACCTGGATTAGGTTGATCTCTGCAGGGTCTTCCCTTTTAATGTCTGCTTTCTGAAAATTACAATGACCACCGTGCTCTGAAATGGAACCAGAAGTGAACAACAGAATAAAAGGCAAGTTAGACACAGAGACTTAGCCTTTGGAGGTTGAAGTCATGGGCAAGGGCGATCCCTGTGCCCTGTCAAAAGTTCCCGGTGTATGACTCCCACGTATTTGTGTTGGACTCAATCACAAAGCTATATCTCAAGGCTTCTGTGCCCTGATGGTTATTTTGGCAAGTCAGATCATCTTCTTGTCCCAGTGAATAAACGGAACAGAACTAGTGAGTATTTACCACAGCTATTATGATTACAATATTTGTGCATTGCACAGTAATGTAGAGGAGAATGAACAACCACTACATTCTGGATTTCAAATGCCAGGGTTCCTTTATTGCTCCAGTGAGGAAATGCCCATGACCCACACGTGGACAAATAAGACTGTGACGAAGCCAGCTACTTCCCACCCTCATTTGAGCCTGGGGATGATGGGGTCTGGGGAGCAGGCTGGTGACTGCACCTGTCATCTGCTACAGCCTTTCATCTGCTCCAACTGCCTGTTTGTGGACACTGAGGTCCTCTCTGGCTCTGTGGTGGCTGACACACCATCCTGGCAACACGCTGCTGGCTAAACCTCAGAAAGGATAGTCTTCTACTACCCAGGCTCACTGATCACTTTCATCAAAGATTGGGGATTTAGGAATCATTTGAATAGTCATTCATAATCATAGCCTTTTGTCATTATTCACATCGCACAGGGTTGTTATTTACTAGCCATCATGACACTCAGCAAAAGCGACCTCGACTGTCCCTTTATCTGAATCACAACAATTGTGACAGGGGACTATTATCTGGGGACCTTCATATATGACTTGTAAGGGAATGCCAACCCTGCGGCCATCTTGGGCTGGGAGGTTGTCTGGACAGGAACAGGAAGAGTAGAGCTCCGAGATGCAGAGAGTGAGGCCAGATTGGAGACAGTGGGGGCAAGGGGTCCACAGTAGGGGTGACGCGAGCTCTGGGCTGGACGCCAGGGACAGGGTGCCCCCAACCTTAGAGGTCCACTTGGGCTGCTGCCTCCAACGCACCATCAGGAGGACCAAAGAGCTCTGAGACAATGGAAGGGTGCTGCTCTGAGAGCTAAAGTGAGCAGGTGACAGGAAGGAATTCCTGGACTTTGTTTCCTGAAGGGTGGCCCCTTGTATGAAGTCCACCACCCCCGCTACCATCAGGAGACATGCAGAGTGTGACATTTCATGAAAAAGGAACAAATACACAGGACCGTAGCTCATCCTGGTGTGCAAACATAGTGGTATGTTTCACGACTGTGCTGGTTAGAGAAGGAACCCGAGATTCCGGAGGCTGCTTCGGTATAAACGGCCTTCGTAGTCTCGTGTACCCCAGCTGCTTTCTCACCATCCCCAGAGGCTCTTAGGCCAGTCCCCCATCTACGTGTCTCCTCTCTCCTGGCCTGGCCCTGCCACGTAGGGAAGGGAAGGGGAGAGAAGAAAGGACACCAGAATGAGGGCAGAGGGCGAGGACTGTGTGGTCCTCACGTGGTTCTGGCTTGAAGCTCAGCTCCAGACTCCTAGGCTGCATCCTGATAGCTTATGGTGAATTGTGTTGGTTTCATGATCTCTGAAGAAGATTTAGCTTAGGGACCAGGGACCAGGTTTGATCACTCAAGAGCTTTTGTGTAGAGGAGTTTCACTAAAGTAAGAAAAGGGACAGAGAAAGCTTCTGACATAGACATCAGAAGGGGGACTGAGACTGCGCCCCTTGCTGGTGTTAGCCAGGGAGTTATATACTTTTTTATAATTGGTTATTACAATTAATCAAAAGACTGTCTCAGGGTTGTATAAATCTTACCAGACCCACTCTCACAATTTACATTTTAGGATAACAGGACTAGAACTTAAAAATAGAAAGATCCTACCAGACCCACTCCCATAATATACATTCTAAAATATCAGGATTAGTCAGAAGGTTTTCAGGTAGGAGAAACTGTCCTCAAGCAGGATACATTGTTGCTATATAATCCCTAGTACAGAGTTGAAGCTGAGTTGTTGGTTGTGTAATCATCAGTTTGAGGCTTAAAGGAAAAAACATTTTATGTGACTAAGACTAAGAAATGTAGAGGGGAAAAACATTTGTCCCTTCTTCCTCCTTGAGAATTCGAGACCCCTATCTCCTCCTTGAGAGCCCCAGACCCCTTTCTCCTCCTCAGGGAACCTAGAGGTGTTATCAACCTGCCTAGGAATTGACTCACTCAATCCCTGCCCCTTGGCTCAGGGCTCTCCACCATCCTCAGTCCCTCTGGCTGTACCACCCCCAGGATACCATCTGCAGTGCCCAGAGTCCAAAATGCTCCTTCCTCTTCCACCCTGTCTACATCACAACTGCCCTGGAGGGTTTTAGGAGGACAGCAGTCCTTGGAAAAACACCCACCTTCTGACTGCGCCTGCTGACTTCCCTGGTGGATTTCCCTGGTGGCTCAGATGGTAAAGCGTCTGCCTGCAGTGCGGGAGACCCAGGTTCGATCCCTGGGTTGGGAAGATCTCCTGGAGAAGGAAATGGCAACCAACTCCAGTATTCCTGCCTGGAGAATCCCAGGGACGGAGGAGCCTGGTAGGCTACAGTCCACGGGGTCGCAAAGAGTCGGACACAACTGAGCGACTTCACTTCTGACTGTGCCACTGGGAGGAACCCAGGTCCTCCCCCTTGGCCCTGAACGGACGGTGCCTGGACAGCTCTTCCGTCAGTCAGTCAGTCAGGAGCCTTTCCTGCTTCTTGGGAGCTCAGGCCCATGGATGTGGCACCACCGGCCTCCAAAATACATTTCCACCTCACCCCAGGCAAAGTGCAAATGGTATGCTTTTCCCCCCAAACAACGTGCAAATATTATTTAGATAAAACCTTTATCTATATTTAAAAGAGTGAATTTGTTGTTGTTCAGTCACATCCCATTCTTTGCCATCCTATGGACTGCAGCATGTCAGGCTTCCCTGTCCTTCACTGTCTCCCAGAGTTTGACAAAATTCATGTCCACTGAATAGATGATGCCATCCAACCATTTCTTGCCTTGGTCACCCTTCTTCTCCTGCCCTTAACCTTTCCCAGCACAATGGTCTTTTCCAATGAATTGGCTCTTCACATCAGATGGACAACATATTGGAGCTACAGCTTCAGCATCAGTCCTTCCAATGAACTACTTTAAAAAGCATTGAATTAATCACATATTTATTTCCAAATTTTGGTAGGTTTACATAAGGATCCCATGTTCCCTGCTAACATGCCCCCACTGCTAACACAGGGCCTTCCACAGAGCAGAAGCTCCATGAAGTAATAAATGTGGAATAAATGAGCCAGTGAGCAGGGGACTTATTAAGTTGGATCAGATTTCTTTTTTGCTTCCTTAAATAATAGCCCAAAAAGGTCCAACTGAACAGGGATAGCTTAGCTGTATTAAATGACAGACAAGAAATATAAGAAGCAAGAACTCACCTCAATTACATTTTGTCTCTTAATTCTTCCCCAATGATATTACTGTTAAGTCTTTTCACATTTCCAAAATAGTTCTGTTCCAATTCCATTTCATCTTGTTCAGGGTCACAGAACAAAATGGAAGAGTTCCCAATCACTTTTAAAAAACAGCAGAACTCTTGTTCTCGAACTGGGTAAGCACAAACACGCTGTGATCAGCATCATCCACAAAGCTAAGACACTGAAGTTTACTTAGCCTTCTATGAAAACAGCCAAAGTTTGAAAAATTCCTAAAGAAAAGAGAGATGAATCTGCATGTCATCGGAGAGAAGAGGAACACAAAGATGCTTCACACTGGTTCCCCCAACTGGCCCGGGCCCTCACTTCTGAGAAGGCCGGCTGCTTCCTCCTCAATCACAGAGGGAAGGATCAGCCTGGCTGCTGCTCTGGCTCAGGCCCCCTCTTCCTCCTCCCCCTCAGCCTCTGCAGACAGCGGTGGGAAGGCCCTCAGAGCCCTTTGTTTGACCCTGAGCAGAAATGCCCTGACTTGCCACTTTCTGGTCTCCACATAGGCCCGGGGACTCCACAGGGACTCAGTGAGCAGGGTCATTGTCAGGCACCTGCTGGCACTCCAGGTACCCATCCCACACCCACACTTGGGTCAGTACCTCCCTGGGCTTCCCAAAGATGAAGTGCTCACTCCAGACACACCCTCCCATCCTGCTAAGTGTTCCCCAGACTTCCTCCTCAGTGTCAGGTCCCCTGCTAGAAGGATCAGGCTCAGGGCCGTCACCAGGAGGCCAGCCTTGAGCATGTTCTGCCCATCCCTCTGCATCTCATTGAGGGTGAGGCCCAGGATGGGGACCAGGAAGTAGATGTGCTCTCTGGGATCTACCTCCTTCACCTACACGCTAAAGACCGGGGCAGGCACTGTGTGGCTTTACGGAAGACCACGGGGAAGTGAGCCTGGTTATCCCTGAGAACCGTACTCTGCATTTCAGCCTGGGAGATTGGCTCCTTGGTGCTATCCTTGAGCAGCAGGAACCCCAGTAGTTCAGCTGTCATCACATTCAGAGCCTTTAGCAAGGACTCTGCATGGGTGACGCAGAGGAAGAGGAGACTGGGCAGGAGGAAGTCATAGGGGATGAGGCCTCCTCTGCCTCAGCCCCCCTAAGTTGCACCTCCACTGGGTCCTGGGCCTGGTTTTGGCATTGAAGGTCTTCCTTGGGCTTGCTGAGTTCACTCATCTCAACCATGAGCATGATGACTGGGATCGAACCATTGAGAGGAGTGATGCAGGGGACAGACGGGGACCTCGGGCCTGGCGGGGGTGGGGGCGGGGGCTGGGCCTGGAGGGCGGTAAATGGTCAGTTGAGAGACATGCTCTGGACTGCTCTGACTCAGGCCACTTACAGATCCCCTTCTGAGGGCTGCTCTTGGGCCTCACAAGGGCGTTCCTCCTTGGTCGACTTTCCAGCATCAAGTGAGGAAGTGAGATGGCTCCTGAGGGTGCAGCCAGCACAGCCAGTACTTCATGGGATGACAGGGGAAGTGACTTGCGGCGTGTTAGGTCCCATCTAATCTGGGATGGGGAGCCCTTGGTGCACACCAAGGGCACCCGCCTCACCTTGACTCCTCACACTGCCTGGACCTTGTACTCTGTGACCTCAGGACACATTCTCAGACCTAGGTCTTCACCTCGAGGTTCCTGAAGTCCTTGTGAGAAGTAACAAAGGCTCATATCCAGTGTCGACTGTAGCACAGCCCTAGGCCTTCTGTGCTGGAAAGTGGGGTGAACTCTGTGAGGTCCCCCCGGTTCTGGGGTATGTTGTCCTCTCAGGGCTCACTTGTAGTGCTCATTTTTCCCCTGGAAAATTAAGAAGAGATGGCAAAAATACGGAGAACTGTACAAAAAAGATCTTAATGACCTGGATATTAACAGTGGTAGAATCACTCACATAGAGCCAGACATCCTAGAGTGTCTTTGCAGAGGAACCAGAGATCAAATTGCTAACATTCTTTTGATCATAGAGACAGCAAGGGAATTTCAGAGGGACATCTACCTCTGTTTCATTGACAACGCTAAAGCCTTTGACTGTGTGAAATGAAAGTTGCTCAGTCCATGGACTATACAGTACATGGAATTCTCCAGGCCAGAATACTGAAGTGGGTAGCCTTTCCCTTCTCCAGGGGATCTTCCCAACCCAGGGATCGAACCCAGGTCTCCAGAACTGCAGGTGGACTCTTTAACAGGTGAGCCACCAGGGAAGCCCAAGAACACTGGGGTGGGTAGCCTAGCCCTTCTCTAGGGGATCTACCTAACCCAGGAATCAAACCGGGGTCTCCTGCATTGCAGGCACATTCTTTACCAACTGAGTTACCAGGGAATCCCAAATGTATGGATCATAAGAAACTTTGGAAAATTCTTAAGGAGATAGGAATCTCTGACCATCTTACCTATCTCCTGAGAAACCTGTATGCATGTCAAGAAGCAACAATTCAGTTAAGTTCAGTTCAGTCACTCAGTCATGTCCGACTCTTTGCGACCCCATGAATTGCAGCACGCCAGGCCTCCCTGTCCATCACCAACTCCTGGAGTTCACTCAAACTCATGTCCATTGAGTCGGTGATGCCATCCAGCCATCTCATCCTCTGTCCTCCCCTTCTCCTCCTGCCCTCAATCCCTCCCAGCATCAGGGTCTTTTCCAATGAGTCATATTTTGGCATCAGGTGGCCAATGTATTGGAGTTTCAGCTTCAACATCAGTCCTTCCAATGAATATTCAGGACTGATTTCCTTTAGGATGGACGGGTTGGATTTCCTTGCAGTCCAAAGGACTCCCAAGAGTCTTCTCCAACACCACAGTTCAAAAGCATTAATTCTTCAGTGCTCAGCTTTCTTCACAGTCCAACTCTCACATCCATACATGACCACTGGAAAAACCATAGTGTTGACTAGATGGACCTTTGTTGGCAAAGTAATGTCTCTGCTTTTCAATATGCTATCTAGGTTGGTCATGACTTTCCTTCCAAGGAGTAAGCGTCTTTTAATTTCATGGCTGCAGTCACCATCTGTAGTGATTTTGGATCCCCCCCAAAATAAAGTCTGACACTATTTCCACTGTTTCCCCATCTATTTCCCATGAAGTGATGGGACCAGATGCCATAATCTTAGTTTTCTGAATGTTGAGCTTTAAGCCAACTTTTTCACTTTCATCAAGAGGCTCTTTAGTTCTTCTTCACTTTCTGCCATAAGAGTGGTGTCATCTGCATTTCTGAGGTTATTGATCTTTCTCCTGGCAATCTTGGTTCCAGCTTGTTCTTCTTCCAGCCCAGCGTTTCTCATGATGTACTCTGCACATAAGTTAAATAAGCAGGGTGACAATATACAGCCTTGACGTACTCCTTTTCCTATTTGGAACCAGTCTATTGTTCCATGTCCATATTAAAGTGTTATGACCAGGTTTCCTTGTCAATCACAAAAGAATCAGATTTTAATCATGTCTTCTATGAATTTATTCTCATGCATTTAGAAGAATACTGCTAGTTCTTCAAGATTTGTGTAAAAGACTTTCTAAGATTAAACAGATAAACAAATTTTGTTATTAACAGTAAGCTGGTACCAGACTGGAATTTAGTCTTCTCTCTGTTTAGAGAACAAAGTTTTTCTTAAAAATTCAGCTTTTGATAACAGATTATAAATTTATTTGCCTTTAAGTGATTCTTATTTGTTTTAAAATCTTTTTGTTACTTTGGTAATGTAAACAAACATTATTTAAGATTATGGTACATGTAGACAAAGCTCATTCTGCTTCAAAAAAAATAACCCTTCAAGGTTAGACTTTTTGCTATCTTGATGTCCTTAAAACATGGTGACAGTCTGATTTTATATCAGGAAATTAAAATAAATAAACAGTAGCTAAAAATCAAAGCTCTAGGGCTATGGAAATCCAAGATGGCTGCTTAGCTTTCCCGGCTCCCTGACAGACCTCATTTTTATTTGATGGGTTAAAGCCTTACCTGGCTACAGTGTTAATGCCTCACATGAATTCTCCAAAAAAATCATGTTTCATTAAATATTAAGTTCTAGTTTTGTTAATTAAGGTCTGTGCTACTAACACTCACTTCTGTGATAGTTCCTTGTTATGTTGTATTGCTAAAAGTTTTAATTCAATTATTAAAAAGGACACTCTTAAGATTATTTCTAAAGCTTACCTCAGCAGCCAGTCTTTGGATAAAGGTCAGATGCTCCATGATGTACAACCAGGAGATTAACACTTGGCTATAATCATTTAACTGAGACAGGTGACCTGGGTATACCGGGCTATCCCCAGTGAAAGTTCTTGACTTAAATTTCTGCTTGTGACCTTACTAATAACCGCTAGCTATCTTATTTTCTATGTAGCTTGTTTCAGAAGATTATTTTTTATATTACCAAATGTGTGATAGAGCCTGTGATAAAATGCTAATATGCAGTTCCATATGAGATCAGTAACTGTAATAATGTAAATTTAGATATGGGAAGAAGCAACAAGAGGAAACATTTTCCTGGACCAAGAAGCTAGTAAGACAGGTATGGTCCAGAAACTTTTGCTACTTACAAGGCCTGATCTAGTGACAACACATTGAGTGGCCTGTCAATGGAATCTTTGTTAGACCTGGGAATGAGCCTTCCCAGCACTGCGGGACACAATAACTGTGAAATGCCCCCCAAACATGGTCAAATATGACTATGAAGGGGCCCTGCTGACTGGAAGTTGGCCCTTGCCAGCTGCCTCTACAAAGACTGAATCATGACCACTACAAGATGCTGACCTTCAACACCCCCTTGAAAGGAGTTCAGGGTGGAGACAAAAAATAAGGCACTCTGTGCTCTGGGAAAAACCCAGGAAAACAGGCCTTAAGATAGTCAGATATTTTCAGGTAAAGATTTTTATGTGTCCAACTTCTTGCATCTTCTCACACATAGAGAAACACTAATGTCACGAACCAATGTCTGGACCTGGTTCTCCTAGTTGCACCTCAGCAGCTTTCCTACTTCTATTAAACTTTGGGCCATATATCTTTAACTTTCTCGTTAAGTTTGTTTCTCCAAGTAGTAGTATGACAAAAATATCCCCTGGCCAATGCTCAGACAACACTAGAACAAGCTGCCTTAGCCTGTGGATTCTCATTGCCCTCTGTAAATGCACCCTGAGGACCTCAGGCTATTCTCCTTTTGATATCTTATACGGGAGACCACCCCCAGTGATAAGAAAGCTCAAAGGAGACCACCAACAACCAGCTGACCTGGAGATGTCCCAACACCTCCAGGCCCTGGAAAGTCTTCCGCCATATTGCCTAAGAAACTTGAGAAAGGACACGCATTTCACGGGGCAATTGGGTTCACCCCTGTCAGCCAGGAGATGAGGTATGGGTTAAAGACTGGAAAAAAGAACCACTTCAGCCAGTTTGCACAGGCCCTCACATGGTCATTCTGGCAACCCCTACTACTGTTAAAGTTATAGGTATCATCCCTTGGATCCACCACACCAGAGTCAAGAAGGCAGTGGCTTCCTGTAATGAGGACACCTGGAAAGCAGTTCAGGACCCCAAAAAGCTCCTCAAGGTCTATCTCAGAAACAAGGACCGCCACCCATAAAGGATGCTGAGCTCTGCTCTAGTCACCCGAAGCTGACTAAGTACATGCACAGCAGAAGCTTGAGGATTCTTCAGCCTTGCTCCAGCCACACTCCGGCAGCTGGCTGCTCAACACATGGCGGGAGCTTGAGGATCCGGCTATCAAAATATCAATGGATTTTCATTGTCAACCCTGGACTCTACCCCTGATTGCTATTATTTCTGTGCCCTTCGCCACAGGACTAGCTTCTGTCCCACCCCAGGACTAGGATTTGGGTCAGAATCTACAGTTTACTGTCTGTTATCTCACTGTAATGGGAAGCCTCATTCTTACTAGAAGTCTCTTATGATCGATTCTCCCTACTAACTGAATTGCTCCACAGTATAACTGATGCCCCTTCATGATAGGCTCAGTTGCTATAGCCATGACAACACAAAGATGGGGAGAAAACCTTCTGCAAGTCTTCAGTTATCTGTTATGTGCAGGCTGCTTTGCAGTCGTTTGGTGTCCCTTGCTGTTATAGATGGTGCCGCCCCCATCAAGGCCTTTTCTTTGTTTGGGACAGATACTTACTTATGTCTACCTGTCAATTAGGTGGGTATCTGCACCTTAGCTTTTCCTCACTCCCCAGATGTATATTGTCCCTAACAACCAGACTCTCACCATTACCTCTGGCAGCACATATGCGGTCAAAAAAGAGTCATCCAGTTTATACCCTACTAGCTAGTCTGGGAATCACGGCTGGGATAGGTATGACAGGAAAAATTGCTTCATCAACCACCTCTTATCATACACTGTCCAAAGACTTCACAGACGACATTGAGAGAGTGGCCAAATCTTTAGTGGCCTTACAGGACCAACTAGACTCCCTGGCTGAGGTGGTTTTGCATAATAAGAGAGGTCTAGACCTACTGACCAGAGAAGGCAATGACAACCCACTGAGTACTCTTGCCTGGAAAATCCCATGATGGACGGAGGAGCCTGGCAGGCTGCAGTCCATGGGGGCGCACAGAGTTGGACACGACTGAAGTGACTTAGCAGCAGCAGCAGCAGACCTACTGACAGTTGAAAAGTGTCTGCCTTTTCAGCTGCCTCTTCTTTTACTGCCTCTTCTTGAATGAAGAATGCTGCTTTTATATACACCAGTCAGAAATAGTCAGGAACATGGCCCAGCATCAAAGAGAACAAATCATAAAAAGAGAGAAAAACTAGCTAATTCTTGGGGTAATTGGAGCAATATCTGGAGCTGGGCATCATGGCTTCTCCCTTTAACAGGTCCTCTCTTCATGCTCTTTGCAGCAATCTTGTTTGGCCCTTGTATTCTCAATCCAGTTCATAAACTCTTGGATTGAAGCCACAAAGTTACAAACGGCAATAGTTCAATACACCTCCCTAAATGATGGGGAGCCTGGAATGTCCTACCAAAAACATGGGACGATGCTTTCTACAGCGAGTGATAGACGCATCAAGAGTGGGGAATGAAGAGGAAAAGTTAAAATTTTACATGACCTCCTTCTCCTTCTGCCTCTGTAACTCAGCTTACCCCTTGCAAAGTCTAGATGACCTAGGTCCTGTAATCTCAGAAAACGGGAACTTGCAATGCTAGAAACTGGAGTTTATCTCACTCACCCTTGTCCTGCTCTTTGCCCCTGCAAACCTGCTTAATCATGCCTGTCCAGGTCAGGCATCCTCCTCCCCATCTTGACCACTGTTCCACGTGAGAAAACCCTTAGTTTAAAACAGCCTATTAACAGCTAGTGTTGCCCACTACAGTCTGTCTATAAAAACTCTGCAATCCCTTTGATCGGGGCTCAGAGCTTGGAGTGTTGACTCCTCTGGGCCCACCAGCATAATAAACCTGAGTTCTCCAACCTCTGAGTGTTGTGCTTGGATTCTCAGCACCGGTTTCTGCAACATGGTAACTGAAATGTCTTCAGCTATAAACCCGGAGACTGAGAAGATTGTGTGCCAAACCCAAATTCACTCATGTCTCATTTGGAACCTTCGAGTGTATTTACACTCAGGCAGAAAAAACCAGGCGTCTACTTGATCCTGATCAAAGTGCACTTTCTCTTTTGGACCCAGGAGATTCATCTCCGAGTTAGGAGGAACTTCTAATGTATATGTCCTATCTCAGATTTTCTTCTCACCCATAAGACATCGTCGAGAGGTCTGGTACTGCCACCACCCAGCCTCATCACGATCACCTCCCACAGAAGGAACCTAGCTTCCCGAAGCCCAAACTGCCCTGGCTCAGGCACTGACACTTGAGGGATCCTCCTGGAACCCCACCGCCCTGGCCCATGTTGCCTTGTTCTGTGGGACTAGGGGACGCCTCTCCACCTTCCTCATGTGGCTGCAGCTCTTAGGCTATCAATCCCGGTGTGGGGGGTGTCCTGCTTGTCCTAGTGTCCCCACTGCTAACACGGCCTGTCACAGAGCACAAGCTCCCTGAAGTTCTGTGGAATAAATGAGCCAGGAGCAGGGGCTTATTTAGTTGGATTAGTTTTCTCCTACTTTATTAAATAATAACCTGGGAAAACCCAAATAAACTGAAATAGCTGAGCTGTATAAAATGACAGACAAAAAGTATGAGAAGCAAGATTTTGCTATAATCACATTTTATTTTCTAATTCTTTCACCAAGTACATTACTGCTAGGTAAGTTCATATTTCCAAAATAGTTATAAGTCATATCTCATGTTACCATGTTCAGGGTCACAAAATAAAATTGGAGAGTTCCCAAACTTTTAAAAACTAGCAAAACTCTTGTCCTTAAATTGGGTAAGTACAAATACATGTGTGATCAATGTCATTCATAAAGTTGGATACTGAAGTTTATTAAGCCTTATGCTGAAAGGCACATTTGAAAAATTCCTAAAAAAAAACAGAGATCCCAGTCTCCATGTCATCACAGAGAACAGGAACCTAAAATGCTGCACAGGGTTCCCAAGTGGCCCAGGCCATCACTCCTGAGAAGGCTGACCACTCCCTTTTCAATTACAGAGGGATGGATCAGCCTGGCTGCTGCTCTGGCTCAGGACCCCTCTTCCTCCTCCCTCACAGCCTCTGCAGAAGGGAGTGGGAAGGACCTAAAAGCCCTTCGGTTGACCCTGAGCAGATACTCCGTGAATTTCTCCTTGCTGGTCTCCGCGAAGGCCCAGGGACCCCACAGGAACTTGAAGCGAGCAGGGTCGCTGTCAGGCACCTGCCGGTACTCCAGGTACCCCTCGCGCACCCACACTTGGGTCAGCAGCTCCATGGGCTCCCCAAAGATGGGGTGCTCCCTCAAAACACACACCCCCATCTTGCTGAGTGCCCAGATCTCCTCCTCAGGGCTGCGATCCCTATTCTGGAGGATCAGGCTGAGGACCACCACCAGGAGGCGGCCTTGGGCAGCCCTGCCCACTTCCTGTATCGTATCACAGGTGAGGCCCAGGAGGGAACCATGATGTAGATGGGTGCAGTGTCTACCTGCCTCACATCTACACCAAAGACCAGCAGAACGCACTCAACCGCTTGCGGAAGACCACTGGGTAGTACTTCTGGTTATCCCGAGGACCGTATTCATCAGTCGGCATCGGTGGTTGGCCTTGGCTCGATACTTGCAGAGCAGGAACTTCACCATGTTAGCCACCATTTTATTCAGAGCTTCCTGGGTCAAGGCCTCCTCAGCAGAGCACGAAGAGCTGGGCGGGAGGAGGGCGAAGGGTTGCAGCCTCCCTCCTCAGCCCCAAGAGCTGTGCTTCCTCTGGGCCTGGGTGTCACCTAGGTCCTGAAGGTCTTTCTTGGGCTTCCTCTGCTCACTCATCTCGACCACGAGGCACGATGCCTGGGATCAAAGCACAGACAGGGTGAGGCAGGGGACATTGTGGACCATGGGCCTCAGCTAAAAAACACACCCTGGGTGGTCAACACAGGCCACTTATAGGTCTCCTCTTGAGGGTGCTCTCTGCCTCACACGGGCCCTCCTCCTGGGCAGTCTGACCCCCTGCTACCCAAAGGAGGAAGGGCAGTGGCTCTCCTGGGTGCAGCCAGCACAGCCAGAGGTTCTGGGGCTGACACGGTGGGGGATTAGGGATTTGTGGGGTCCCCTCTGTTCTGGGATGGGAGCCCCTGGTGCTCATTCATGACACCCTCCTCACCTTGACTCCTGGTACTGCCTGGACCTCCCTCTTTTCTCTGATGTCTGGACACAGGCCTCAGACCTCTGCTCCTGGTTCCTGGAACCCCTGTGAGAAAAATGGAGGGGGCCTTGAGGGTAGGTGTGGCACAGCCCTGGACTCCTGAGGCTCCCCCAACAAACTGTGGGAAGTGGTCCCCTATAGCTCCCTTGTAGTGCCCACCTTTCCCCTGCCACAGCCTGGACCCTGCCCTTTGGGGCCTGCAGAGTAACTCAGAACAAGACCGAGTTTGAAGGAAAGCGCTAAGGGCCCCACATGTGGTCGCACCTGCCCAGGGCCTTCCGCTGGGTCCTAGGCTGGGAGATGCTCGGTCCCCACCTCACGCCCAGCCTGGACTCCCAGCACTGACCACAAGGGTGGGTTCGGCTCTGTCCGAGAGTCCACCCTCTGTGGATCTGAAGCCTCCACCCTCCGCCTGAGCACCACCTCATCTCCTGAAGCCCTAAGCCCAGAGGTCGACAAACTGCTCATCCTGCTCAACCCGCTCTGGGACATCTAAGACCCCATCAAAGGCAAGGATCCCACCCTGTGTTGGGGTCTAACTGCCTCAGTCCTTCCCGCCTGGAGCCTGGATTCCAGGCAGGACCTGGGGTAGCCCGTCCTCCATTTTGAGGCCCGCCGCTCTCACCGGTCCCGTCTCTCTGAGACCCCATGTCAGGAAATGCGGCACAGGTCGTCCTGCCTGGGGACTACTAGGGTCCCCTCTGTTCTGGGGTCCCGCTCCCTCACTCCCCATCAGGATCCTCACCTTGACTCCCGGTAGGACCGGGCTCTGTCCTCCCAGTTTGAGGCCCGGCTCCCCTCACCAGGGCCCCAGTCCCTCTTGAGACCCGGATGTCAGAAAGTCAGGACAGGGGTAGTGTGCTTTTTCTCACCCCCAGGGTCTCGCAGGGCAGATGAAGGGGCAGGGATCTGTGGGGCTCCATCAGTCCTCCTTGGGGTCCCTTAGTCCTGCCTCAGGGCCTTACCTTGTCTCAGGTAGAGATCCTCGTCTCTCTCCCCAACTGAGGCCCCGCCCCTTATATCACGTGCCCGTCTCTCTGAGACCCGGATGTCAGGAAGTCAGACCATGCCTGTTGTTCTCATCCTGCCTCACGGTCTCAGGACCGACAACAGAGACAGCTTTCTTTGAGGTCAAGGGTCTCCTAGTCCCCCTCAGGGACCTCAACTGGTTACCGCGACAGGACCTGGAATTCTCCTCTCTGCCCGCCTGAGGCCCCGCCGCCTATAGCGGGTCCCCAGTCTCTCTGAGACCTGACATCCAGGAAATGCGGCATGCGCTCATCCCACCCTATGTGTTCCCTGAGCCCACTGTGATGGGATCCAGGTTCCCCTCAGTCTTTTCTCAGGGTCCTCACCCAGACTTCTTCAGAACCTAAGATCCTCCCCTTCTCCTTCTAAGGCCCGTCCCTTAAAGCAGGGCCCCAACCTGTCAGAGACAGGGATGCCAAAGGTAGGACCCGCTGCCAAGTGCTCATGTCGCCACCAGGGATGCCTAGGGCTGACAGCAGGGGTGGGATCTGAGGGGCCCTGTGTCCTCCTCAGGGTCCTCATCTTGAGCTCTGGAAGGTACAAGAT
>NW_027218713.1:0-14795 GCF_027580195.1 Bos mutus
ACGTGACAAATCATGAACTGATCACATAGCTATCATGAACTGATCACCTGGCTGATCATGCACTGATCACGTGGCTGATCATGCACTTATACCGTGACTGAGCTTGGACTGATCACATGACTATCATGTAGTGATCACGTGACTTAATGGCTCTGATCATGTGACTGATCATGCGCTGATCATGTTTGCTATCATACACTAATCATGTGCCTCTGGAGGCAAAAAACAAAGAGCTGAGTAGGCACGAATCAAACAGTCAGCAGGCAATAATCATGGAACTCAGGTGTGAGGAATCATGCTGCTCAGCTGGCAATAATCAAGCAGCTGAGCAGGCAGGAATTACGCAGCACAGCTGGCAACTGTCAAGCAGATGACAGGCAGGAATCGTGCAGCTCAGCTGGCAATTGTCAAGCAGATGAGCAGACAGTAATCACGCAGCTCAGCAGGCCCTGATCACGTGACTGAGCATGCACTGTTCACGTGGCTGATCATACAGTGATCACGTGATGATCAAGCACTGATCACTTGGATATCATGCACTAATCACATGGCTGATCATACACTGTTCACGTGTCTGACCATGCACTGATCACGTGGCTGATCATACACTGCTCAGGTAACTGATCATGCACTGATCACGTGGCTATCATGCACTGATCACGTGGCTGAACATGCACTGTTCACGTGGCTGATCACACACCTGTCACGTGACATATCATGCACTGATCACGTGGCACTCATGCACTGATCACGTGGCTGATCATACTCTGCTCACGTAACTGATCATGCACACATCACGTGGCTATCATGCACTGCTCACGTGGCTCATCATGGAATGATCACGTAGCTACCATATACTGGTCACGTGACTGATCATGCACAGATCACGTAAATGATCATGCACTGTTCACGTGACTGATCATGTACTGATCACGTGACTGATCATGCACTGATCACGTGGCTATTATGCTCTGCTCACGTGGCTGATCATGCAACGATCACGTAGCAACCATGTACTGGTCACGTGGCTGATCATGCACTGATCACATAATTGATCATGCACTTATCATTTGGCTGATCATGCCCTGATCACGTGGCTGATAATACACTGATCACGTGACTGACCATGCACTGATCACGTGGCTGATCATGATCACTGACTCATCATGCACTGATCACATCACACACTGATCACGTGACTATCATGCACTGATCACGTGGCTGATCATGCACTGATCACGTGGCTGATCATGCACTGATCACGTAACTCATCATGCACTGATCACACTGATCATGCACTGATCACGTGGCTGATCATGCACTGATCACGTGGCTGATCATGCACTGATCACGTGACTGATCATGCACTGATCACGTAAATGATCATGCTGATCATGCACTTCACGTGACTGATCATGCACTGATCTGATCACGTGACTGATCATGCACTGATCACGTGGCTGATCATGCACTGATCACGCACTGATCATGCACTGATCACGTGGCTGATCATGCACTGATCACGTGGCTGATCATGCACTGATCACGTGGCTGATCATGCACTGATCACTGATCATGCACTGATCACGTGGCTGATCATGCACTGATCACTGATCATGCACTGATCACGTGGCTGATCATCATGTCACTGATCATGACTGATCATGCACTGATCACGTGACTGATCATGCACTGATCACGTGGCTGATCATGCACTGATCACGTGGCTGATCATGCACTGATCACGTGGCTGATCATGTACTGATCACGTGGCTGATCATGCACTGATCACGTGACTGATCATGCACTGATCACGTGCTGATCATGCACTCATCGTGGCTGATCATGCCCTGATCACGTGGCTGATCATACACTGATCACGTGACTGATCATGCACTGATCACGTGACTGATCATGCACTGATCACGTGGCTATCATGCACTGATCACTTGGCTGGTCATACACTGATCACATGACTGATCATGCACTGTTCACATGACTGATCATGTACTGATCACGTGACTGATCATCCACTGATCACGTAATTCATCATGCACTGATAACGTGGCTGATCATGCAATGATCACGTGACTGACCATGCACTGATCACCTGACTTATCATCCACTGATCAGTTGGCTATCATGCACTGATTACTTGGCTGATCATACACTGATCATGTGACTGATAATGCACTGATCATCTGGCTATCATGCACTCATTACCTGGCAATCGTGCACTGATCACGTGGTTGATCATACACTGATCACGAGACTGATCATGCACTGATCACGTGATCATGCACTGATCATCATGCACTGATCACATGACTGCCCATGCACTGATCACCCGCTGATCATGCACTGATCACATACACTGATCATGTGATCATGATCATGCACTGATCATGCGTGGCACTGATCATGCATCATGCACTGCTCACGTGGCTGTTCATGCAATGGTCACGTGACTGACCATGTACTGGTCACGTGACTGATCATGCACTGATCACGTGACTGATCATGCACTGATCACGTGGCTATCATGCACTACTCACGTGGCTGATCATGCAATGATCATGTAGCTACCATGTACCGGTCAGGTGACTGATCATACACCCATCAGGTGATGGATCATGCACTGATCACGTGGATCATGCACTGATGGCTATCATGCACTGTTCACGTGGCTGATCATACACTGATCACCTGCCTGGTCATGCACAAATCACGTGACAAATCATGAACTGATCACATAGCTATCATGAACTGATCACCTGGCTGATCATGCACTGATCACGTGGCTGATCATGCACTGATACCGTGACTGAGCATGGACTGATCACATGACTATCATGTAGTGATCACGTGACTTAATGGCTCTGATCATGTGACTGATCATGCGCTGATCATGTTTGCTATCATACACTAATCATGTGCCTCTGGAGGCAAAAAACAAAGAGCTGGTAGGCACGAATCAAACAGTCAGCAGGCAATAATCATGGAACTCAGGTGTGAGGAATCATGCTGCTCAGCTGGCAATAATAATCAAGCAGCTGAGCAGGCAGGAATTACGCAGCACAGCTGGCAACTGTCAAGCAGATGACAGGCAGGAATCGTGCAGCTCAGCTGGCAATTGTCAAGCAGATGAGCAGACAGTAATCACGCAGCTCAGCAGGCCCTGATCACGTGACTGAGCATGCACTGTTCACGTGGCTGATCATACACTGATCACGTGATGATCATGCACTGATCACTTGGATATCATGCACTAATCACATGGCTGATCATACACTGTTCACGTGTCTGACCATGCACTGATCACGTGGCTGATCATACACTGCTCAGGTAACTGATCATGCACTGATCACGTGGCTATCATGCACTGATCACGTGGCTGAACATGCACTGTTCACGTGGCTGATCACACACCTGTCACGTGACATATCATGCACTGAATCGGTGGCACTCATGCACTGATCACGTGGCTGATCATACTCTGCTCACGTAACTGATCATGCACACATCACGTGGCTATCATGCACTGCTCACGTGGCTCATCATGGAATGATCACGTAGCTACCATATACTGGTCACGTGACTGATCATGCACAGATCACGTAAATGATCATGCACTGTTCACGTGACTGATCATGTACTGATCACGTGACTGATCATGCACTGATCACGTGGCTATTATGCTCTGCTCACGTGGCTGATCATGCAACGATCACGTAGCAACCATGTACTGGTCACGTGGCTGATCATGCACTGATCACATAATTGATCATGCACTTATCAATTGGCTGATCATGCCCTGATCACGTGGCTGATCATACACTGATCACGTGACTGATCATGCACTGATCACGTGACTGATCATGCACTGATCACGTGACTGATCATGCACTGATCACGTGGCTATCATGCACTGATCACTTGGCTGGTCATACACTGATCACATGATCTGCACTGATCACTGATCATGCACTGTTCACTGTTCACATGACTGATCATGTACTGATCACGTGACTGATCATCCACTGATCACGTAATTCATCATGCACTGATAACGTGGCTGATCATGCAATGATCACGTGACTGACCATGCACTGATCACCTGACTTATCATCCACTGATCAGTTGGCTATCATGCACTGATTACTTGGCTGATCATACACTGATCATGTGACTGATAATGCACTGATCATCTGGCTATCATGCACTCATTACCTGGCAATCGTGCACTGATCACGTGGTTGATCATACACTGATCACGAGACTGATCATGCACTGATCACGGCTACATCATGCACTGATCACATGACTGATCATGCACTGATCATGATGCACTGATCACGGACTGATCACGCACACTGATCATGTGACAGATCATGCACTGATCACGTGGCTATCATGCACTGCTCACGTGGCTGTTCATGCAATGATCGCGACTGATCACCATGTACTGACTGATCATGCACTGCGACGTGACTGATCATGCACTGATCACGTGGCTATCATGCACTACTCACGTGGCTGATCATGCAATGATCACGTAGCTACCATGTACCGGTCAGGTGACTGATCATACACCCATCAGGTGATGGATCATGCACTGATCACGTGGCTATCATGCACTGTTCACGTGGCTGATCATACACTGATCACCTGCCTGGTCATGCACAGATCACGTGACAAATCATGAACTGATCACATAGCTATCATGAACTGATCACCTGGCTGATCATGCACTGATCACGTGGCTGATCATGCACTGATCACCGTGACTGAGCTTGGACTGATCACATGACTATCATGTAGTGATCACGTGACTTAATGGCTCTGATCATGTGACTGATCATGATCTGATCATGTTTGCTATCATACACTAATCATGTGCCTCTGGAGGCAAAAAACAAAGAGCTGGGTAGGCACGAATCAAACAGTCAGCAGGCAATAATCATGGAACTCAGCTGTGAGGAATCATGCTGCTCAGCTGGCAATAATCAAGCAGCTGAGCAGGCAGGGAATTACGCAGCACAGCTGGCAACTGTCAAGCAGATGACAGGCAGGAATCGTGCAGCTCAGCTGGCAATTGTCAAGCAGATGAGCAGACAGTAATCACGCAGCTCAGCAGGCCCTGATCACGTGACTGAGCATGCACTGTTCACGTGGCTGATCATACAGTGATCACGTGATGATCAAGCACTGATCACTTGGATATCATGCACTAATCATCATGGCTGATCATACACTGTTCACGTGTCTGACCATGCACTGATCACGTGGCTGATCATACACTGCTCACGTAACTGATCATGCACTGATCACGTGGCTATCATGCACTGATCACGTGGCTGAACATGCACTGTTCACGTGGCTGATCACACACCTGTCACGTGACATATCATGCACTGATCACGTGGCACTCATGCACTGATCACGTGGCTGATCATACTCTGCTCACGTAACTGATCATGCACACATCACGTGGCTATCATGCACTGCTCACGTGGCTCATCATGGAATGATCACGTAGCTACCATATACTGGTCACGTGACTGATCATGCACAGATCACGTAAATGATCATGCACTGTTCACGTGACTGATCATGTACTGATCACGTGACTGATGATCATGCACTGATCACGTGGCTGGCTATGCTCTGCTCACGTGGCTGATCATGCAGCGATCACGTGGCAACCATGTACTGATCACGTGGCTGATCATGCACTGATCACGTGGCTGATCATGCACTGATCACGTGGCTGATCATGCACTGATCACGTGGCTGATCATGCACTGATCACGTGGCTGATCATGCACTGATCACGTGGCTGATCATGCACTGATCACGTGGCTGATCATGCACTGATCACGTGGCTGATCATGCTGATCATCGTGGCTGAATCATGCACTGATCACGTGGCTGATCATGCACTGATCACATCATCATCATCATGACTGATCATGCACTGATCATGCACTGATCACGTGACTGATCATGCACTGATCACGCACTGATCACGACTGATCATGCACTGATCACGTGACTGATCATGCACTTGATCACGTGATGATCATGCACTGATCACGTGACTGATCATGCACTGATCACGTGACTGATCATGCACTGATCGTGACTGATTGGCTCATCTGATCATGCACTGATCACGTGGCTGATCACACTGATCGCTGGCTGATCATGCACTGATCACGTGACTGATCATGCACTGATCACGTGGCTGATCATGCACTGATCACGTGGCTGATCATGCACTGATCACGTGACTGATCATGCACTGATCACGTGGCACTGACACTGATCACGTGGCTGATCACTGACTGATCACGTGCATGATCATGCACTGATCACGTGGCTGATCATGCACTGATCACGTGACTGATCATGCACTGATCTTGGCTGATCATGCTGATCATGACTGATCGTGACTGATCATGCACTGATCACGTGACTGATCATGCACTGATCACGTGACTGATCATGCACTGATCACGTGGCTATCATGCACTGATCACTTGGCTGGTCATACACTGATCACATGACTGATCATGCACTGTTCACATGACTGATCATGTACTGATCACGTGACTGATCATCCACTGATCACGTAATTCATCATGCACTGATAACGTGGCTGATCATGCAATGATCACGTGACTGACCATGCACTGATCACCTCCACTGACTTATCATCCACTGATCAGTTGGCTATCATGCACTGATTACTGGCTGATCATACACTGATCACGTGACTGATAATGCACTGATCATCATGCACTGCTATCATGCACTCATTATCTGGCTGATCGTGCACTGATCACGTGGTTGATCATACACTGATCACGTGACTGATCATCACTGATCACGTGATGATCATGCACTGATCACGTGGCTGATCATCATGCACTGATCACATGACTGATCATGCACTGATCACCCGGCTGATCATGCACTGATCACACTGATCATGACACTGATCACGTGACTGATCATGCACTGATCACGTGGCTGATCATGCACTGATCACGTGGCTGTTCATGCAATGATCACGCATGGTCTGATCATGCACTGATCACATGTCACTGACTGATCATGCACTGATCACGTGACTGATCATGCATGACGTGATCATGCACTGATCACGTGGCTGATCATGCACTGATCACGTGGCTGATCATGCTGATCACGTGGCTGATCATGCACTGATCAGGTGACTGATCATACGATCAGGTGACTGATCATACACTGATCACGTGGCTGATCATGCACTGATCATCAGGTGATGGATCATGCACTGATCACGTGGCTGATCATGCACTGTTCACGTGGCTGATCATGCACACTGATCATGCACTGATCACGTGGCATCATGCACTGATCACGCCTGATCACTGATCATCATGAACTGATCACATAGCTATCATGAACTGATCACCTGGCTGATCATGCACTGATCACGTGGCTGATCATGCACTGATACCGTGACTGAGCATGGACTGATCACATGACTATCATGTAGTGATCACGTGACGTAATGGCTCTTATCATGTGACTGATCATGCGCTGATCATGTTTGCTATCATACACTAATCATGTGCCTCTGGAGGCAAAAACAAAGAGCTGGGTAGGCACGAATCAAACAGTCAGCAGGCAATAATCAGGTGGAACTCAGGTGTGAGGAATCATGCTGCTCAGCTGGCAATAATCAAGCAGCTGAGCAGGCAGGAATTACGCAGCACAGCTGGCAACTGTCAAGCAGATGACAGGCAGGAATCGTGCAGCTCAGCTGGCAATTGTCAAGCAGATGAGCAGACAGTAATCACGCAGCTCAGCAGGCCCTGATCACGTGACTGAGCATGCACTGTTCACGTGGCTGATCATACAGTGATCACGTGATGATCAAGCACTGATCACTTGGATATCATGCACTAATCACATGGCTGATCATACACTGTTCACGTGTCTGACCATGCACTGATCACGTGGCTGATCATACACTGCTCAGGTAACTGATCATGCACTGATCACGTGGCTATCATGCACTGATCACGTGGCTGAACATGCACTGTTCACGTGGCTGATCACACACCTGTCACGTGACATATCATGCACTGATCACGTGGCACTCATGCACTGATCACGTGGCTGATCATACTCTGCTCACGTAACTGATCATGCACACATCACGTGGCTATCATGCACTGCTCACGTGGCTCATCATGGAATGATCACGTAGCTACCATATACTGGTCACGTGACTGATCATGCACACTGATCACGTAAATGATCATGCACTGTTCACGTGACTGATCATGTACTGATCACGTGACTGATCATGCAGTGATCACGTGGCTATCATGCTCTGCTCACGTGGCTGATCATGCAACGATCACATAGCAACCATGTACTGGTCACGTGGCTGATCACGCACTGATCACGTGACTGATCATGCACTGATCATTGATCATCATGCACTGATCACGTGGCTCATCATGCACTGATCACGTGGCTGATCATACACTGATCACGTGACTGATCATGCACTGATCACGTGACTGATCATGCACTGATCACGTGGCTATCATGCACGTGGCTGATCACACTGGATCACGTGACTCATCATGCACTGATCACATGACTGATCATGCACTGATCACATGACTGATCATCTGCACTGATCACGTGACTGATCATCATGATCACACTGATCACATCAATGATCACGTGGCTGATCATGCACTGATCACGTGGCTGATCATGCAATGATCACGTGACTGACCATGCACTGATCACCTGACTTATCATCCACTGATCACTGTTGGCTGATCATGCACTGATCACGTGGCTGATCATACACTGATCATGTGACTGATAATGCACTGATCATCTGGCTATCATGCACTCTGATTACCTGGCTGATCATGCACTGATCACGTGACTGATCATGCACTGATCACGTGACTGATCATGCACTGATCACGCTGATCATCATGCACTGATCACGTGACTGATCATGCACTGATCACGTGACTGATCATGCACTGATCACGTGGATGATCATGCACTGATCACGTGACTGATCATGCACTGATCACGTGGCTATCATGCACTGATCACGTGGCTGTTCATGCAATGGTCACGTAACTGATCATGCACTGATCACGTGACTGATCATGCACTGATCACGTGGCTATCATGCACTACTCACGTGGCTGATCATGCAATGATCATCGTAGCTATCATGTACCGGTCAGGTGACTGATCACACCCATCAGGTGATGGATCATGCACTGATCACGTGGCTATCATGCACTGTTCACGTGGCTGATCATACACTGATCACCTGGTCTGGTGATCACGCACAGATCACGTGACAAATCATGAACATGCACTGATCATGGC
Organism: Bos mutus; assembly: GCF_027580195.1. Classification (NCBI taxonomy): domain Eukaryota; kingdom Metazoa; phylum Chordata; class Mammalia; order Artiodactyla; family Bovidae; genus Bos; species Bos mutus. The sequence goes on from NW_027218713.1 coordinate 9,430, forward strand.
TGATCATGCACTGATCGTGGCTATCATGCACTGATCACCTGGCTGATCATGCACTGATCACGTGGCTGATCATGCACTGATACCGTGACTGAGCATGGACTGATCACATGACTATCATGTAGTGATCACGTGACTTAATGGCTCTGATCATGTGACTGATCATGCGCTGATCATGTTTGCTATCATACACTAATCATGTGCCTCTGGAGGCAAAAAACAAAGAGCTGGGTAGGCACGAATCAAACAGTCAGCAGGCAATAATCATGGAACTCAGCTGTGAGGAATCATGCTGCTCAGCTGGCAATAATCAAGCAGCTGAGCAGGCAAATTACGCAGGCACAGCTGGCAACTGTCAAGCAGATGACAGGCAGGAATCGTGCAGCTCAGCTGGCAATTGTCAAGCAGATGAGCAGACAGTAATCACGCAGCTCAGCAGGCCCTGATCACGTGACTGAGCATGCACTGATCACGTGGCTGATCATACAGTGATCACGTGACTGATCATGCACTGGCTGGATATCATGCACTGATCACGTGGCTGATCATACACTGATCACGTGTCTGATCATGCACTGATCACGTGGCTGATCATGCACTGATCACGTGGCTGATCATGCACTGATCACGTGGCTGATCATGCACTGATCACGTGGCTGATCATGCACTGATCACGTGGCTGATCATGCACTGATCACGTGGCTGATCATGCACTGATCACGTGGCTCATCATGCACTGATCACGTAACTGATCATGCACATGCACTGATCATCATGCACTGATCACGTGGCTGATCACTGATCACGTAGCTGGCACATCACACTGATCACGCACTGATCACTGATCATGCACTGATCGTGACTGATCATGACTGATCACGTGACTGATCATGCACTGATCACGTGGCTGACTGATCTGATGCACACTGATCACGTGGCTGATCACGTGGCGATCACGATCATGCACTGATCACGTGGCTGATCATGCACTGATCACGTGGCTGATCATGCACTGATCACGTGGCTGATCATGCACTGATCACGTGGCTGATCATGCACTGATCACGTGGCTGATCATGCACTGATCACGTGGCTGATCATGCACTGATCACGTGGCTGATCACTGATCACGTGACTGATCATGCACTGATCACGTGGCTGATCATGCACTGATCGTGGCTGATCACTGATCACGTGACTGATCATGCACTGATCACGTGGCTGATCATGCACTGATCACGTGGCTGATCATGCACTGATCACGTGACTGATCATCATGCACTGATCACATGGCTGATCATCATGCACGTGATCATGTGACTGATCATGCACTGATCACGTGGCTGATCATGCACTGATCACGTGACTGATCATGCACTGATCACGTGGCTGATCATGCACTGATCACGTGGCTGATCATGCACTGATCACGTGGCTGATCATGCACTGATCACGTGACTGATCATGCACTGATCATTGCTGATCATCCACTGATCATGGCTGATCATGCACTGATCACGTGGCTGATGATCATACACTGATCACGTGCATCATGCACTGATCACGTGATCTGATCATGCTGATCATGACTGATCACGTGGCTGATCATGCACTGATCACTGATCATGCACTGATCACGTGGCTGATCATGCACTGATCACGTGGCTGATCATGCACTGATCACGTGACTGATCATGCACTGATCACGTGACTGATCATGCACTGATCACGTGACTGATCATGCACTGATCACGTGGCTGATCATGCACTGATCACGTGACTGATCATGCACTGATCACGTGACTGATCATGCACTGATCACGTGACTGATCATGCACTGATCACGTGGCTGATCATGCACTGATCACGTGACTGATCATGCACTGATCACATGACTGATCATGCACTGATCACGTGACTGATCATGCACTGATCACGTGACTGATCATGCACTGATCACGTGGCTGATCATGCACTGATCACGTGACTGATCATGCACTGATCGTGCTGATCATCACGATCACATGACTCATCATGCACACTGATCACGTGCTGATCATCATGCACTGATCACGTGGCTGATCATGCACTGTATCACGGCTGATCATCACTGATCACGTGACTGATCATGCACTGATCATGTGCTGATCATGCACTGATCATGCATCATGCACTGATCACGTGACTGATCATCACTGATCACGTGTGATCTGATCACACTGATCATCACTGATCATGCACTGATCACGTGGCTGATGCACTGATCACACTGATCACGTGGCTGATCATCACTGATCATGCACTGATCATGCACTGATCATGCACTGATGACTGATCATGCACTGATCACCGGCTGATCATGCACTGATCACGCAATGATCATGCACTGATCACGTGGCTGATCATGCACTGATCACGTGGCTGATCATGCACTGATCACGTGGCTGTATCATGCAACTGTCAGCGTGACTGATCATGCACTGATCACGTGACTGATCATCATGCACTGATCACGTGGCTGATCATCATGCACTGCACTACTCACGTGGCTGATCATGCAATGATCACGTAGCTACCATGTACCGGTCAGGTGACTGATCATACACTGATCAGGTGATGGATCATGCACTGATCACGTGGCTATCATCATGCACTGTTCACGTGGCTGATCATACACTGATCACCTGCCTGGGTCATGCACAGATCACGTGACAAATCATGAACTGATCACATAGCTATCATGAACTGATCACCTGGCTGATCATGCACTGATCACGTGGCTGATCATGCACTGATACCGTGACTGAGCATGGACTGATCACATGACTATCATGCAGTGATCACGTGACTTAATGGCTCTGATCATGTGACTGATCATGCGCTGATCATGTTTGCTATCATACACTAATCATGTGCCTCTGGAGGCAAAAAACAAAGAGCTGGGTAGGCACTGATCAAACAGTCAGCAGGCAATAATCATGGAACTCAGGTGTGAGGAATCATGCTGCTCAGCTGGCAATAATCAAGCAGCTGAGCAGGCAGGAATTACGCAGCACAGCTGGCAACTGTCAAGCAGATGACAGGCAGGAATCGTGCAGCTCTCAGCTGGCAATTGTCAAGCAGATGAGCAGACAGTAATCACGCAGCTCAGCAGGCCTGATCACGTGACTGAGCATGCACTGTTCACGTGGCTGATCATACAGTGATCACGTGATGATCATGCACTGATCACGTGGATATCATGCACTAATCACATGGCTGATCATACACTGTTCACGTGTCTGACCATGCACTGATCACGTGGCTGATCATGCACTGCTCACGTAACTGATCATGCACTGATCACGCACTGATCATGCACTGATCACGGGCTATCATGCACTGATCACGTGGCTGAACATGCACTGTTCACGTGGCTGATCACACACCTGTCACGTGACATATCATGCACTGATCACGTGGCTGATCATGCACTGATCACGTGGCTGATCATACTCTGCTCACGTAACTGATCATGCACACATCACGTGGCTATCATGCACTGCTCACGTGGCTCGTCATGGAATGATCACGTAGCTACCATATACTGGTCACGTGACTGATCATGCACAGATCACGTAAATGATCATGCACTGTTCACGTGACTGATCATGTACTGATCACGTGACTGATCATGCACTGATCACGTGGCTATTATGCTCTGCTCTCACGTGGCTGATCATGCAGCGATCACGTAGCAACCATGTACTGATCACGTGGCGTGGCTGATCATGCACTGATCACATAATTGATCATGCACTGATCACGTGGCTGATCATGCCTGATCACGTGGCTGATCACGTGGCTGATCACACTGATCACGTGACTGATCATCACTGATCACGTGCACTGATCATGCGTGACTGATCATCATGCACTGATCGTGGCTATCATGCACTGATCACACTGATCACGTGGCTGATCATGCACTGGCTGGTCATACACTGATCACATGACTGATCATGCACTGTTCACATGACTGATCATGCACTGATCACGTGACTGATGATCATCCACTGATCACGTAATTCATCATGCACTGATCACGTGGCTGATCATGCAATGATCACGTGACTGACCATGCACTGATCACCTGACTTATCATCCACTGATCAGTTGGCTATCATGCACTGATTGGCTTGGCTGATGATCACACTGATCATGTGACTGATAATGCACTGATCATCTGGCTATCATGCACTCATTACCTGGCAATCGTGCACTGATCACGTGGTTGATCATACACTGATCACGAGACTGATCATGCACTGATCACGTCTACATCATGCACTGATCACATGACTGCCCATGCACTGATCACCCGGATGATCATACACTGATCATGTGACAGATCATGCACTGATCACGTGGCAGATCATCACTGATCACGTGGCTATCATGCACTGCTCACGTGGCTGTTCATGCAATGGTCACGTAACTACCATGTACTGGTCACGTGACTGATCATGCACTGATCACGTGGCTATCATGCACTACTCACGTGGCTGATCATGCAATGATCATGTAGCTACCATGTACCGGTCAGGTGACTGATCATACACCCATCAGGTGATGGATCATGCACTGATCACGTGGCTATCATGCACTGTTCACGTGGCTGATCATACACTGATCACCTGCCTGGTCATGCACAGATCACGTGACAAATCATGAACTGATCACATAGCTATCATGAACTGATCACCTGGCTGATCATGCACTGATCACGTGGCTGATCATGCACTTATACCGTGACTGAGCTTGGACTGATCACATGACTATCATGTAGTGATCACGTGACTTAATGGCTCTGATCATGTGACTGATCATGCGCTGATCATGTTTGCTATCATACACTAATCATGTGCCTCTGGAGGCAAAAAACAAAGAGCTGGGTAGGCACGAATCAAACAGTCAGCAGGCAATAATCATGGAACTCAGGTGTGAGGAATCATGCTGCTCAGCTGGCAATAATCAAGCAGCTGAGCAGGCAGGAATTACGCAGCACAGCTGGCAACTGTCAAGCAGATGACAGGCAGGAATCGTGCAGCTCAGCTGGCAATTGTCAAGCAGATGAGCAGACAGTAATCACGCAGCTCAGCAGGCCCTGATCACGTGACTGAGCATGCACTGTTCACGTGGCTGATCATACAGTGATCACGTGATGATCAAGCACTGATCACTTGGATATCATGCACTAATCACATGGCTGATCAACACTGTTCACGTGTCTGACCATGCACTGATCACGTGGCTGATCATACACTGCTCAGGTAACTGATCATGCACTGATCACGTGGCTATCATGCACTGATCACGTGGCTGAACAT
>NW_027218714.1:0-15151 GCF_027580195.1 Bos mutus
CTGATCACGTGACTGATCATGCACTGATCACGTCTATATCATGCACTGATCACATGACTGCCCATGCACTGATCACGTGGATGATCATACACTGATCATGTGACAGATCATGCACTGATCACGTGGCTATCATGCACACTGATCACGTGGCTGATCATGCACTGATCACTGATCACTGATCATGCACTGATCACGTGGCTGATCATGCACTGATCACGTGGCTGATCATGCACTGATCACGTGACTTATCATGCACTGATCACGTGACTGATCATGCACTGATCACGTGACTGATCATGCACTGATCACGTGGCTGATCATGCACTGATCACGTGCTGATCATGCACTGATCACGTGGCTGATCATGCACTGATCACGTGGCTGATCATGCACTGATCACGTGGCTGATGATCATGCACTGATCACGTGACTGATCATACACTGATCACGTGGCTGATCATGCACTGATCACGTGGCTGATCATGCACTGATCACGTGGCTGATCATGCACTGATCACGTGGCTGATCATGCACTGATCACGTGGCTGATCATGCACTGATCACGTGGCTGATCATACACTGATCACGTGGCTGGTCATGCACTGATCACGTGGCTGATCATGCACTGATCACGTGGCTGATCATGCACTGATCACGTGGCTGATCATGCACTGATCACGTGGCTGATCATGCACTGATCACGTGGCTGATCATGCACTGATCACGTGGCTGATCATGCACTGATCACGTGGCTGATCATGCACTGATCACATGCTGATCATGCACTGATCACGTGGCTGATCATGCACTGATCACGTGGCTGATCATGCACTGATCACGTGGCTGATCATGCACTGATCACGTGGCTGATCATGCACTGATCACGTGGCTGATCATGCACTGATCGTGTGGCTGATCATGCACACTGATCACGTGGCTGATCATGCACTGATCACGTGGCTGATGCACTGATCACGTGCTGATCGTGCACTGATCACGTGGCTGATCATGCACTGATCACGTGGATATCATCCACTGATCACGTGACTGATCATCATGCACTGATCACGTGGCTGATCATGCACTGATCACGTGGCTGATCATGCACTGATCACGTGGCTGATCATGCACTGATCACGTGGCTGATCATGCACTGATCACGTGGCTGATCATGCACTGATCACGTGACTGATCATGCACTGATCACGTGGCTGATCATGCACTGATCACGTGGCTGATCATGCACTGATCACGTGGCTGATCATGCACTGATCACGTGACTGATCATGCACTGATCACGTGGCTGATCATGCACTGATCACGTGGCTGATCATGCACTGATCACGTGGCTGATCATGCACTGATCACGTGGCTGATCATGCACTGATCACGTGGCTGATCATAATGCACTGATCACGTGGCTGATCATGCACGCACTCACGTGGCTGATCATGCACTGATCACGTGACTGATCATGCACTGATCACGTGGCTGATCATGCACTGATCACGTGGCTGATCATGCACTGATCACGTGGCTGATCATGCACTGATCACGTGACTGATCATGCACTGATCACGTGGCTGATCATGCACTGATCACGTGGCTGATCATGCACTGATCACGTGGCTGATCATGCACTGATCACGTGGCTGATCATGCACTCATGGCTGATCATGCACTAGCGTGGCCGATCATGCACTGATCGTGGCTGATCATGCACTGATCACGTGCTGATCATGCACTGATCACGTGGCTGATCATGCACTGATCACGTGGCTGATCATGCACTGATCACGTGACTGATCATGCACTGATCACGTGGCTGATCATGCACTGATCACGTGGCTGATCATGCACTGATCACGTGGCTGATCATGCACTGATCACATGCCTGATCATGCACTGATCACGTGATTATCATGCACTGATCACGTGGCTGATCATGCACTGATCACGTGCTGATCATGCACTGATCATGTGGCTGATCATGCACACACTGATCACGGCTGATCATGCACTGATCACGTGGCTGATCATGCACTGATCACGTGGCTGATCATGCACTGATCACGTGGCTGATCATGCACTGATCACGTGGCTGATCATGCACTGATCACGTGGCTGATCATACACTGATCACGTGACTGATCATGCACTGATCACGTGGCTGATCATGCACTGATCACGTGGCTGATCATGCACTGATCACGTGGCTGATCATGCACTGATCACGTGGCTGATTCATGCACTGATCACGTGGCTGATCATGCACTGATCGTGGTGGCACTGATCATGCATGATCATGATCACTCACTGGCTGATCATGCACTGATCACGTGGCTGATCATACACTGATGATCACGTGACTGATCATGCACTGATCACGTGGCTGATCATGCACTGATCACGTGACTGATCATGCACTGATCACCTGGCTGATCATGCACTGATCACGTGGCTGATCATGCACTAATCACGTGGCTGATCATGCACTGATCACGTGGCTGATCATGCACTGATCACGTGGCTATCATGCACTGATCACGTGTCTGATCATACACTGATCACGTGAGTGATCATGCACTGATCACGTGCCTGATCATGCACTGATCACGTGGCTGATCATGCACTGATCAGGTGACTGATCATGCACTGATCACGTGGCTGATCATGCACTGATCACGTGGCTGATCATGCACTGATCACGTGGCTGATCATGCACTGATCACGTGGCTGATCATGCACTGATCACGTGGCTGATCATGCACTGATCACGTGGCTGATCATGCACTGATCACGTGGCTGATCATGCACTGATCACATGGCTGATCATGCACTGATCACGTGGCTGATCATGCACTGATCACGTGACTGATCATGCACTGATCACGTGGCTGATCATGCACTGATCACGTGGCTGATCATGCACTGATCACGTGACTGATCATGCACTGATCACGTGACTGATCATGCACTGATCACGTGGCTGATCATGCACTGATCATGTGGCTATCATGCACTGATCACGTGACTGATCATACACTGATCACGTGACTGATCATGCACTGATCACGTGGCTGATCATGCACTGATCACGTGGCTGATCATGCACTGATCACGTGGCTGATCCACACTGATGATCACGTGACTGATCATGCACTGATCACGTGGCTGATCATGCACTGATCACGTGGCTGATCATGCACTGATCGTGGGCTGATCATGCACTGATCACATGCCTGATCATGCACTGATCACGTGCCTGATCATGCACTGATCACGTGGCTGATCATGCACTGATCACGTGACTGATCATGCACTGATCACGTGCCTGATCATGCACTGATCACGTGGCTGATCATGCACTGATCACGTGGCTGATCATGCACTGATCACGTGGCTGATCATGCTGATCGCGTGATGATCATGCACTGATCGTGGCTGATCATGCACTGATCACGTGGCTCATCATGCACTGATCACGTGGCTGATCATGCACTGATCACGTGGCTGATCATGCACTGATCACGTGGCTGATCATGCACTGATCACGTGGCTGAAAATGCACTGATCACCTGGCTGATCATGCACTGATCACGTGACTGATCATGCATTGATCACGTGCCTGATCATGCACTGATCACGTGGCTGATCATGCACACTGATCACGTGGCTGATCATACACTGATGCATGCACTGATCACATGCATTGATCACGTGGCTGATCATGCACTGATCACGTGCTGATCATGCACTGATCACGTGACTGATCATGCACTGATCACGTGGCTGATCATGCACTGATCACGTGGCTGATCATGCACTGATGATCATGCACTGATCGTGGCTGATCATGCACTCATCACATGATGATCACACTGATCATGCACTGATCACGTTACTGATAATGCACTGATCACGTGGCTGATCATGCACTGATCACGTGTCTGATCATGCACTGATCACGTGGCTGATCATGCACTGATCACGTGACTGAAAATGCAATGATCACGTAGCTGATCGTGCACTGATCACGTGGCTGATCATGCAGTGATCACGTGGGAGATCATACACTGATCACGTGGCTGATCATGCACTGATCACGTAGCTATCATGCACTGATCACATGGCTGATCATGCACTGATCACGTGGCTATCATGCAATGATCACGTGGCTATCATGCACTGATCACATGGCTGATCATGCACTGATACCGTGACTGAGCATGGACTGATCACATGACTATCATGTAGTGATCACGTTACTTAATGGTGCTGATCATGCGCTGATCATGTGTGCTATCATACACTGATCCTGTGCCTCTGGAGGCAATAAACAAAGAGCTGAGTAGGCACGAATCAAACAGTCAGCAGGCAATAATCAAGGAACTCAGCTGTGAGGAATCATGCTGCTCAGCTGGCAATAATCAAGCAGCTGAGCAGGCGTGACTGATCATGCACTGCTGGCTGGCTGATTGTGCACAGATGAGCAGACAGTAATCACGCAGCTCAGCAGGCCCTGATCACGTGACTGAGCATGCACTGTTCACGTGGCTGATCATACACTGATCACGTGATTGATCATGCACTGATCACTTGGATATCATGCACTGCTCACGTGGCTGATCATGCAATGATCACGCAGCTACCATGTACTGGTCACATGACTGATCATGCACTGACCACGTGACTGATCATGCACTGATCACGTGGCTATCATGCACTACTTACGTGGCTGATCATGCAATGATCATGTAGCTACCATGTACCAGTCACGTGACTGATCATACACCCATCAGGTGACTGATCATGCACTGATCACGTGGCTATCATGCACTATTTCACGTGGCTGATCATACACTGATCACCTGCCTGGTCATGCACAGATCACGTGACTAATCATGAACTGATCACGTAGCTATCATGCACTGATCACCTGGCTGATCATGCACTGATCACATGGCTGTCATGCAATGATCACCTGGCTATCATGCACTGATCACTTGGCTGATCATGCACTGATACCGTGACTGAGCATGGACTGATCACATGACTATCATGTAGTGATCACGTGACTTAATGGTGGTGGTGGTGATCATGCGCTGATCATGTTTGGTATCATACACTGATCATGTGCCTCCGGAGGTAATAAACAAAGAGCTGAGTAGGCACGAATCAAACAGTCAGCAGGCAATAATCATGGAACTCAGCTGTGAGGAATCATGCTGCTCAGCTGGCAATAATCAAGCAGCTGAGCAGGCAGGAATTACGCAGCACAGCTGGCAATTGTCAAGCAGATGAGCAGACAGTAATCACGCAGCTCAGCAGGCCCTGATCACGTGACTGAGCATGCACTGTTCACGTGGCTGATCATACACTGATCACGTGATTGATCATGCACTGATAACTTGGATATCATGCACTGATCACGTGGCTGATCATACAATGTTCACGTGTCTGACCATGCACTGATCACGTGGCTGATCATACACTGCTCACGTAACTGATCATGCACTGATCACGTGGCTATCATACACTGATCACGTGGCTGAACATGCACTGTTCACTTGGCTGATCACACACCTGTCACGTGTCTGATCATGCAGTGATCACGTGGCACTCATGCACTGATCACGTGTCTGATCATACTCTGCTCACGTAAGTGATCATGCACGCATCACGTGGCTATCATGCACTGCTCACGTGGCTCGTCATGCAATGATCACGTAGCTACCATATACTGGTCACGTGACTCATTATGCACAGATCATGTAAATGATCATGCACTGTTCACGTGACTGATCATGTACTGATCACGTGACTGATCATGCACTGATCACGTGGCTATCATGCTCTGCTCACGTGGCTGATCATGCAATGATCACGTAGCAACCATGTACTGGTCACGTGACTGATCATGCACTGATCACGTAATTGATCCTGAACAGATCACGTGGCTCATCATGCACTGATCACGTGGCTGATCACACATGTATCACGTGACTGATCATGCACTGATCACGTGGCTCTCATGCACTGATCACGTGGCTCTCATGCACTGATCACGTGGATATGATGCACTGATCACGTGGCTATCATGCACTGATATCATGTACTGATCACGTGGCTGATCACACACGTATCACATGACTGATCATGCCCTGATCACGTGACTATCATGCACTGATCACGTGGCTATCATGCACTGATCACGTGGCTGATCATGCAATGATCACGTAGCTACCATGTACTGGTCACGTGACTGATCATGCACTCATCACGTAATTATTCCTGCACTGATCACGTGGCTCATCACGCACTGATCACTTGGCTGATCATGCACTGATCACGTGGCTCATCATGCACTGATCACGTGGATGATCATACACTGATCACGTGACTGATCATGCACTGATCACGTGGCTATCATGCACTGCTCACGTGGCTGATCCTGCAATGATCACGCAGCTACGATGTACTAGTCACATGACTGATCATGTACAGATCACGTGACTAATCATGAAGTGATCACGTGGCTATCCTGCACTGATCACGTGGATATCATGCACTGATCACGTGGCTGATCACACACGTATCACGTGACTGATCATGCAATGATCACGTGACTGACCATGCACTGATCACGTGACTGATCATCCACTGAACAGTTGGCTATCATGCACTGATTACTTGGCTGATCATACACTGATCACGTGACTGATAATGCACTGATCATCTCATCTGGCTATCATGCACTCATTACCTGGCTATCGTGCACTGATCACGTGGTTGATCATACACTGATCACGAGACTGATCATGCACTGATCACGTCTATATCATGCACTGATCACAAGACTGCCCATGCACTGATCACGTGGATGATCATACACTGATCATGTGACAGATCATGCCATGATCACGTGGCTATCATGCACTGATCAAGTGGCTGATCATACTCTGCTCCCGAAACTGATCATGCACTGCTCACGTGGCTATCATGCACTGCTCACGTGGCTGATCATGCAATGATCACGTAGCTACCATGTACTGGTCACATGAGTGATCATGCACCTATCACGTAATTGATCATGCACTGATCAGGTGACTTATCATGCACTGTTCACGTGACTGATCAGGCACTGATCACGTGACTGATCATGCACTGATCTCGTGGCTATCATGCACGGCTCACGTGGCTGATCATGCTATGATCACGTAGCTCCCATGTACTGGTCACGTGAGTGATCATGCACTGATCACGTAATTGCTCATGCACTGATCATGTGGCTGATCATGCACTGATCACGTGACTGATCAAGCACTGATCACGTGACTGATCATGCACTGATCACGTGGCTGATCATGCACTGATCACGTGGCTATCATGCACTGATCACGTGGCTGATCATGCACTGATCACGTGACTGATCATGCACTGATCACGTGACTGATCATGCACTGATCACGTGGCTGATCATGCACTGATCACGTGGCTGATCATGCACTGATCACGTGGCTGATCATGCACTGATCACGTGACTGATCATGATCATCACACTGATCACGCACTGATCACGTGACTGATCATGCACTGATCACGTGGCTGATCATGCACTGATCACGTGACTGATCATGCACTGATCACGTGCTGATCATGCACTGATCACGTGACTGATCATGCACTGATCACGTGGCTGATCATGCACTGATCACGTGGCTGATCATGCACTGATCACGTGACTGATCATGCACTGATCACGTGGCTATCATCATGCACTGATCACGTGACTGATCATGCACTGATCACGTGGCTGATCATGCACTGATGATCGTGGCTGATCATGCACTGATCACGTGGCTGATCATGCACTGATCACGTGGCTGATCATGCACTGATCACGTGGCTCATCATGCACTGATCACGTGGCTGATCATGCACTGATCACGTGGCTGATCATGCACTGATCACGTGGCTGATCATGCACTGATCACGTGGCTGATCATGCACTGATCACGTGACTGATCATGCACTGATCACGTGACTGATCATGCACTGATCACGTGACTGATCATGCACTGATCACGTGGCTGATCATGCACTGATCACGTGGCTGATCATGCACTGATCACGTGGCTGATCATGCACTGATCACGTGGCTGATCATGCACTGATCACGTGGCTGATCATGCACTGATCACGTGACTGATCATGCACTGATCACGTGACTGATCATGCACTGATCACGTGGCTGATCATGCACTGATCACGTGGCTGATCATGCACTGATCACGTGACTGATCATGCACTGATCACGTGGCTGATCATGCACTGATCACGTGGCTGATCATGCACTGATCACGTGGCTGATCATGCACTGATCACGTGGCTGATCATGCACTGATCACGTGGCTGATCATGCACTGATCACGTGGCTGATCATCATGCATCTGATCACGCACTGATCTGACTGATCATGCACTGATCACGTGGCTGATCATGCACTGATCACGTGGCTGATCATGCACTGATCACGTGACTGATCATGCACTGATCACGTGGCTGATCATGCACTGATCACGTGACTGATCATGCACTGATCACGTGGCTGATCATGCACTGATCACGTGACTGATCATGCACTGATCACGTGCACTGATCACGCACTGATCACTGATCACGACTGATCATGCACTGATCACGTGGCTGATCATGCACTGATCACGTGGCTGATCATGCACTGATCACGTGGCTGATCATGCACTGATCACGTGACTGATCATGCACTGATCACGCACGTCTGATCATGCACTGATCACATGACTGATCATCGCGTGCTGATCATGCACTGACTGATCATGCACTGATCACGTGACTGATCATGCACTGATCACGACTGATCATGCACTGATCACGTGGCTGATCATGCACTGATCACGTGGCTGATCATGCACTGATCACGTGGCTGATCATGCACTGATCACGTGACTGATCATGCACTGATCACGTGGCTGATCATGCACTGATCACGTGGCTGATCATGCACTGATCACGTGACTGATCATGCACTGATCACGTGACTGATCATGCACTGATCACGTGACTGATCATGCACTGATCACGTGGCTGATCATGCACTGATCACGTGGCTGATCATGCACTGATCACGTGACTGATCATGCACTGATCACGTGGCTGATCATGCACTGATCACGTGGCTGATCATGCACTGATCACGTGGCTGATCATGCACTGATCACGTGGCTGATCATGCACTGATCACGTGACTGATCATGCACTGATCACGTGACTGATCATGCACTGATCACGTGGCTGATCATGCACTGATCACGTGGCTGATCATGCACACTGATCACGTGACTGATCATCATGATCACGTGACTGATCATGCGTGACTGATCATGCACTGATCACGTGACTGATCATGCACTGATCACGTGGCTGATCATGCACTGATCACGTGGCTGATCATGCACTGATCACGTGACTGATCATGCACTGATCACGTGGCTGATCATGCACTGATCACGTGGCTGATCATGCACTGATCACGTGGACTGATCATGCACTGATCACGTGGACTGATCATGCACTGATCACGTGACTGATCATGCACTGATCACGTGGCTGATCATGCACTGATCACGTGACTGATGATCATGCACTGATCACGTGACTGATCATGCACTGATCACACTGATCATGCACTGATCACGTGACTGATCATGCACTGATCACGTGACTGATCATGCACTGATCACGTGGCTGATCATGCACTGATCACGTGGCTGATCATGCACTGATCACGTGACTGATCATGCACTGATCACGTGGCTGATCATGCACTGATCACGTGGCTGATCATGCACTGATCACGTGGCTGATCATGCACTGATCACGTGGCTGATCATGCACTGATCACGTGGCTGATCATGCACTGATCACGTGGCTGATCATGCACTGATCACTGATCACGCACTGATCACGTGACTGATCATGCACTGATCACGTGGCTGATCATGCACTGATGATCACGTGGCTGATCATGCACTGATCACGTGGCTGATCATGCACTGATCACGTGGCTGATCATGCACTGATCACGTGGCTGATCATGCACTGATCGTGGCTGATCATGCACTGATCACGTGACTGATCATGCACTGATCACGTGACTGATCATGCACTGATCACGTGGCTGATCATGCACTGATCACGTGGCTGATCATGCACTGATCACGTGGCTGATCATGCACTGATCACGTGACTGATCATGCACTGATCACGTGACTGATCATGCACTGATCACGTGGCTGATCATGCACTGATCACGTGGCTGATCATGCACTGATCACGTGGCTGATCATGCACTGATCGTGGCTGATGATCATGCACTGATCGTGGCTGATCATGCACTGATCACGTGACTGATCATGCACTGATCACGTGGCTGATCATGCACTGATCATGATCACGTGACTGATCATGCACTGATCATCATGGGCTGATCATGCACTGATCACGTGGCTGATCATGCACTGATCACGTGGCTGATCATGCACTGATCACGTGACTGATCATGCACTGATCACGTGGCTGATCATGCACTGATCACGTGACTGATCATGCACTGATCACGTGACTGATCATGCACTGATCACGTGGCTGATCATGCACTGATCACGTGGCTGATCATGCACTGATCACGTGGCTGATCATGCACTGATCACGTAACTGATCATGCACTGATCACGTGACTGATCATGCACTGATCACGTGGCTGATCATGCACTGATCACGTGGCTGATCATGCACTGATCACGTGACTGATCATGCACTGATCACGTGACTGATCATGCACTGATCACGTGACTGATCATGCACTGATCACGTGACTGATCATGCACTGATCACGTGGCTGATCATGCACTGATCACGTGGCTGATCATGCACTGATCACGTGGCTGATCATGCACTGATCACGTGACTGATCATGCACTGATCGTGGTGACTGATCATGCACTGATCACGTGACTGATCATGCACTGATCACGTGGCTGATCATGCACTGATCACGTGACTGATCATGCACTGATCACGTGGCTGATCATGCACTGATCACGTGGCTGATCATGCACTGATCACGTGACTGATCATGCACTGATCACGTGACTGATCATGCACTGATCACGTGGCTGATCATGCACTGATCACGTGGCTGATCATGCACTGATCACGTGGCTGATCATGCACTGATCACGTGGCTGATCATGCACTGATCACGTGACTGATCATGCACTGATCACGTGGCTGATCATGCACTGATCACGTGGCTGATCATGCACTGATCACGTGGCTGATCATGCACTGATCACGTGGCTGATCATGCACTGATCACGTGGCTGATCATGCACATGATCACTGATGATCGTGACTGATCATGGCTGATGATGCACTGATCACGTGACTGATCATGCACTGATCACGTGGACTGATCATGCACTGATCACGTGACTGATCATGCACTGATCACGTGGACTGATCATGCACTGATCACGTGGCTGATCATGCACTGATCACGTGGCTGATCATGCACTGATCACGTGGCTGATCATGCACTGATCACGTGGCTGATCATGCACTGATCACACTGATCATGCACTGATCACGTGGACTGATCATGCAATGATCACGTGGCTGATCATGCACTGATCACGTGACTGATCATGCACTGATCACGTTGCTGATCATGCACTGATCACGTGGCTGATCATGCACTGATCACGTGGCTGATCATGCACTGATCACGTGGCTGATCATGCACTGATCACGTGGCTGATCATGCACTGATCACGTGGCTGATCATGCACTGATCACGTGACTGATCATGCACTGATCACGTGACTGATCATGCACTGATCACTTGGCTATCATGCACTACTCACGTGGCTGATCATGCAATGATCACGTAGCTACCATGTACCTGTCACGTGACTGACCATACACCCATCAGTTGACTGATCATGCACTGATCACGTGGATATCATGCACTGATCACGTGACTGATCATGCACTGATCACGCGTCTATATCATGCACTGATCACATGACTGCCCATGCACTGATCACGTGGATGATCATACACTGATCATGTGACAAATCATGCAGTGATCACGTTGCTATCATGCACTGATCACGTGGCTGATCATACACTGATCACACTGATCACGTGGCTGATCATGCACTGATCACGTGGCTGATCATGCACTGATCACGTGACTGATCATGCACTGATCACGTGGCTGATCATGCACTGATCACGTGGCTGATCATGCACTGATCACGTGGCTGATCATGCACTGATCACTGGACTGATCATGCACTGATCACGTGACTGATCATGCACTGATCACGTGGACTGATCATGCACTGATCACGTGGCTATCATGCACTGATCACGTGGATGATCATGCACTGATCATCACGTGACTGATCATGCACTGATCACGTGGCTGATCATGCACTGATCACGTGGCTGATCATGCACTGATCACGTGGCTGATCATGCACTGATCACGTGACTGATCATGCACTGATCACGTGACTGATCATGCACTGATCACGTGGCTGATCATGCACTGATCACGTGACTGATCATGCACTGATCACGTGACTGATCATGCACTGATCACGTGACTGATCATGCACTGATCACGTGGCTGATCATGCACTGATCACGTGGCTGATCATGCACTGATCACGTGACTGATCATGCACTGATCACGTGACTGATCATGCACTGATCACGTGGCTGATCATGCACTGATCACGTGACTGATCATGCACTGATCACGTGGCTGATCATGCACTGATCACGTGGCTGATCATGCACTGATCACGTGGCTGATCATGCACTGATCACGTGGCTGATCATGCACTGATCACGTGGCTGATCATGCACTGATCACGTGGCTGATCATGCACTGATCACGTGGCTGATCATGCACTGATCACGTGACTGATCATGCACTGATCACGTGGCTGATCATGCACTGATCACGTGGCTGATCATGCACTGATCACGTGGCTGATCATGCACTGATCACGTGGCTGATCATGCACTGATCACGTGGCTGATCATGCACTGATCACGTGACTGATCATGCACTGATCACGTGGCTGATCATGTGACTGATCATCACGTGACTGATCATGCACTGATCACGTGGCTGATCATGCACTGATCACGTGACTGATCATGCACTGATCACGTGGCTGATCATGCACTGATCACGTGGCTGATCATGCACTGATCACGTGGCTGATCATGCACTGATCACGTGACTGATCATGCACTGATCACGTGGCTGATCATGCACTGATCACGTGGCTGATCATGCACTGATCACGTGACTGATCATGCACTGATCACGTGGCTGATCATGCACTGATCACGTGGCTGATCATGCACTGATCACGTGGCTGATCATGCACTGATCACGTGGCTGATCATGCACTGATCACGTGGCTGATCATGCACTGATCACGTGGCTGATCATGCTGATCTGATCACGTGGCTGGTCATGCACTGATCACGTGGCTGATCATGCACTGATCACGTGACTGATCATGCACTGATCACGTGACTGATCATGCACACTGATCACGTGACTGATCATGCACTGATCACGTGGCTGATCATGCACTGATCACGTGGCTGATCATGCACTGATCACGTGGACTGATCATGCACTGATCACGTGGCTGATCATGCACTGATCGCGTGGCTGATCATGCACTGATCACGTGACTGATCATGCACTGATCACGTGACTGATCATGCACTGATCACGTGGCTGATCATGCACTGATCACGTGGCTATCATGCACTGATCACGTGGCTGATCATGCACTGATCACGTGGCTGATCATGCACTGATCACGTGGCTATCATGCACTGATCACGTGGCTGATCATGCACTGATCACGTGGCTGATCATGCACTGATCACGTGACTGATCATGCACTGATCACGTGGCTGATCATGCACTGATCACGTGGCTGATCATGCACTGATCACGTGGCTGATCATGCACTGATCACGTGGCTGATCATGCACTGATCACGTGGCTGATCATGCACTGATCACGTGGCTGATCATGCACTGATCACGTGACTGATCATACACTGATCACGTGACTGATCATGCACTGGCACGTGGCTGATCATGCACTGATCACGTGGCTGATCATGTGACTGATCGCGTGGCTGATCATGCACTGATCACGTGAGCTGATCATGCACTAATCACGCAGCTCATCATGCACTGATCACGTGACTGATCATGCACTGATCAGCTGGCTGATCATGCAGCTGATCACGTGGCTGATCATGCACTGATCACGTGCTGATCATGCACTGATCACGTGGCTGATCATGCCCTGATCACGTGGCTGATCATGCACTGATCACGTGGCTGATCATGCACTGATCACGTGATTGATCATGCACTGATCACGTGGCTATCATGCACTGCTCACGTGGCTGATCATGCAATGATCACGCAGCTACCATGTACTGGTCACATGACTGATCATGCACTGACCACGTGACTGATCATGCACTGATCACGTGGCTATCATGCACTACTTACGTGGCTGATCATGCAATGATCATGTAGCTACCATGTACCAGTCACGTGACTGATCATACACCCATCAGGTGACTGATCATGCACTGATCACGTGGCTATCATGCACTATTCACGTGGCTGATCATACACTGATCACCTGCCTGGTCATGCACAGATCACGTGACTAATCATGAACTGATCACGTAGCTATCATGCACTGATCACCTGGCTGATCATGCACTGATCACATGGCTGTCATGCAATGATCACCTGGCTATCATGCACTGATCACTTGGCTGATCATGCACTGATACCGTGACTGAGCATGGACTGATCACATGACTATCATGTAGTGATCACGTGACTTAATGGTGGTGATCATGCGCTGATCATGTTTGGTATCATACACTGATCATGTGCCTCCGGAGGTAATAAACAAAGAGCTGAGTAGGCACGAATCAAACAGTCAGCAGGCAATAATCATGGAACTCAGCTG
>NW_027218715.1:0-25611 GCF_027580195.1 Bos mutus
TCACGTGACTTAATGGCGCTGATCATGTGACTGATCGCGCTGATCATGTTTGCTATCATACACTGATAATGTACTCTGGAGGCAATAAACAAAGAGCTGAGTAGGCACGAATCAAAAGTCAGCAGGCAATAATCATGGAACTCAGCTGTGAGGAATCATGCTGCTCAGCTGGCAATAATCAAGCAGCTGAGCAGGCAGGAATTACGCAGCACAGCTGGCAATTGTCCAGCAGATGACAGGCAGGAATCGTGCAGCTCAGCTGGCAATTGTCAAGCAGATGAGCAGACAGTAATCACGCAGCTCAGCAGGCCCTGATCACGTGACTGAGCATGCACTCTTCACGTGGCTGATCATGCACTGATCACGTGACTGATCATGCACTGATCACGTGGCTATCAGGCACTGTTCACGTGGCTGATCACGCTATGATCACATAGCTTCCATGTACTGGTCAGGTGAATGATCATGCACTGATCACGTCACGTGGCTATCATGCACTGATCACTTGGATGATCATACACTGATCATGTGCCTGGTCATGCACAGATCACATGACTAATCATGAACTGATCTCGTGGCTGATCATGCACTGATCACGTGGATATCATCCACTGATCACGTGGCTGATCACACACGATCACGTGACTGATCATGCACTGATCACGTGGCTGATCATGCACTGATCACATAATTTATCATGCACTGATCATGTGGCTGATCATGCACTGATCACATAATTTATCATGCACTGATCACGTGGCTGATCATGCACTGATCACATAATTTATCATGCACTGATCATGTGGCTGATCATGCACTGATCACGTGTCTGATCATGCACTGTCACACGGGCTGATCATGCACTGATCACCTGGCTGGTCATGCACAGATCACGTGACTAATCATGCACTGATCACGTAGCTATCATGCACTGATCACCTGGTTGATCATGCACTGATCACATGGCTATCATGCAATGATCACGTGGCTATCATGCACTGATCCTGTGGCTGAACATGCACTGTTCAATCATGCACTGATCACGTGGCTCTCATGCACTGATCACGTGGCTGATCATGCAATGATCACGTGGCGACCATGTATTGGTCACGTGACTGATCATGCACTGATCACGTAAATGATCATGCACTGATCACGTGGCTGATCATGCACTGATCACGTGGCTGATCATACACTGATCACGTTGCTATCATGCACTGCTCACGTGGCTGATCATGCACTGATCACGTGACTGATCATGCACTGATCACGTGGCTATCATGCACTGATCACGTGGCTGATCATGCACTGATCACATAAATGATCATGCACTGATCACGTGGCTGATAATGCACTGATCACGTGGCTGATCGCGCACACTGATCAGGTGCCTGGTCATGCACTGATCACGTG
Source organism: Bos mutus (assembly GCF_027580195.1). Lineage (NCBI taxonomy): Eukaryota > Metazoa > Chordata > Mammalia > Artiodactyla > Bovidae > Bos > Bos mutus. The sequence goes on from NW_027218715.1 coordinate 1,414, forward strand.
CCTGATCACGAACTGATCACGTGGCTAAAATGCACTGATCACGTGGCTGATCATGCACTGATCACGCAGCTGATCATGCACTGATCACGTGACTGATCATGCACGGATCACGTGGGTATCATGCACTGATCACGTGGATCATCATGCACTGATCACGTGGCTGAACATGCAATGATCATGCACTGATCATGTGACTCACGTGTCTGATCATGCACTGATCACGTGGCGGATCATGCAACGTCATGATCACGTGGCTGATCAATGATCACTGATCACGTGCCTGGTCGTGCTGACAGATCACAGGTGACTGATCATGCACTGTTGAACTGATCACGTTACTGATCATGGCACTGATCACGTGGCTGATCATGCACTGATCACGTGACTGATCATGCACTGATCACGTGGCTGATCATGCACTGATCACGTGACTGATCATGCACTGATGATCTATCATGCCCACTCATTGATCATGCTGACACGTGTCTGATCATGCACTGATCACGTGGCTGATCATGCACTGATCACCGTGACTGAGCATGGACTGATCACTGATCACTGACTATCATGTAGTGATCACGTGACTTAATGGCGCTGATCGTGTGACTGATCATGCGCTGATCATGTTTGCTATCATATACTTATCATGTACCTCTAGAGGCAATAAACAAAGAGCTGAGTAGGCACGAATTAAACAGTCAGCAGGCAATAATCATGGAACTCAGCTGTGAGGAATCATGCTACTCAGCTGGCAATAATCAAGCAGCTGAGCAGGCAGGGAATTATGCAGCACAGCTGGCAATTGTCACGCAGATGACAGGCAGGAATCGTGCAGCTCAGCTGGCAATTGTCAAGCAGATGAGCAGACAGTAATCACGCAGCTCAGCAGGCCCTGATCACGTGACTGAGCATGCACTCTTCACCTGGATGATCATACACTGATCACGTGATTGATCGTTCACTGATCACTTGGATATCATGCAATGATCACCTGGCTGATCATACACTGTTCACGTGTCTGATCATGCACTGATCACGTTGGTGCTCATAAACTGCTCACGAACTGACTGATCACGTGGCATTGATCACGTGGCTGATCATGCACTGCTCACGTGGCTGATAATGCAATGATCACGTGGCTGATCATGCACTGATCACGTGACTGATCATGCACTAATCACGTGGCTATCAGGCACTGCTCACGTGGCTGATCATGCTATGATCACATAGCTTCCATGTACTGGTCATGAGAAATATCATGCACTGATCACGTATTGATCATGCACTGATCACGTGGCCAATCATACACTGATCACGTGACTGATCATGGACTTATAACGTGACTGATCATGCACTGATCACGTGGCAATCATGCACTGATCACTTGGCTGGTCATACTCTGATCACGTGCCTGGTCATGCACAGATCACGTGACTAATCATGAACTGATCTCGTGGCTATCATGCACTGATAACGTGGATATCGTCCACTGATCACGTGGCTGATCACACACGTATCACGTGACTGATCATGCACTAATCACTTGGCTATCCTGCACTGATTAGGTGGGTATCAAGCACTGATCACATGGCTGATCATGCACTGATCACATAATTGATCATGCACTGATCACGTGACTGATCATGCACTGATCACGTGACTGATCATGGTCCCATAAGGTGACTGATCAAGCACTGATCACGTGGCTATCATGCACTGTTCACAGGGCTGATCATACACTGTTCACCTGCCTGGTCCTACACAGATCACGTGACTAATCATGAACTGAACACGTAGCTATCATGCACTGATCACCTGGCTGATCATGCACTGATCACATGGCTATCATGAAATGATCACTTGGCTATCATGCACTGATCACGTGGCTGTTCATGCACTGTTCACGTGGCTGATCACACACCTGTCACGTAACTGATCATGCACTGATCACGTGACTGATCATGCACTGGTCACGTGGCTATCATGCACGGATCACTTGGCTGGTCATACACCGATCACTTGCCTGGTCATGCACAGATCACATGATTAACCATGAACTGCTCACGTGGCTATCATGCACTGGTCACGTGGCTATCATGCACTGATTACGTGGCTATCATGCACTGATAACTTGGCTGATCATGCACTGATCATATAATTGATCATGCACTGATCACGTGACTGATCATGCACTGATCACGTCACTGTTCATGCACCCATCAGGTGACTGATCATGCACTGATCACATGGCTATCATACAATAATCACGTGGCTATTATGCACTGATCACGTGGCTGATCATGCACTGTTCACGTGGTTGATCACACACCTGTCACGTGACTGATCATGCACTGATCACGTGGCTCTCATGCACTAATCACGTGGCTGATCATACACTGCTCACGTAACTGATCAAGCACAAATCACGTGGCTATCATACCCTGCTCAGGTGGCTGATCATGCAATGATCACGTAGCTACCATGTACTTGTCACGTGACTGATCATGCATTGATCACCTAGCTACCATGTACTGGTCATGTGACTGATCATGCACTGATCACGTAATTGATCATGCACTGATAACGTGTCTGATCATGCACTGACCACGTGGCTGATCATGCACTGATACCGTGACTGAGCATGGACTGATCACATGACTATCATGTAGTGATCACGTGACTTAATGGCGCTGATCATGTGACTGATCATGCGCTGATCATGTTTGCTATCATACACTGATAATGTACCTCTGGAGGCAATAAAACAAAGAGCTGAGTAGGCACGAATTAAAGAGTCAGCAGGCAATAATCATGGAACTCAGCTGTGAGGAATCATGCTGCTCAGCTGGCAATAATCAAGCAGCTGAGCAGGCAGGAATTACGCAGCACAGCTGGCAATTGTCAAGCAGATGACACGCAGGAATCGTGCAGCTCAGCTGGCAATTGTAAAGCAGATGAGCCGACAGTAATCACGCAGCTCAGCAGGCCCTAATCACGTGACTGAGCATGCACTGTTCACTTGGCTGATCATACACTGATCACGTGATTGATCGTTCACTGATGACTTGGATATCATGCAATGATCACGTGGCACATCATACACTGTTCACGTGTTTGATAATGCACTGATCACGTGGCTGATCATACACTGCTCACGTAACTGATCATGCACTGATCACGTGGCTATCATGCACTGCTCACGTGGCTGATCATGCACTGATCACGTGACTGATCATGCACTGATCACGTGGCTATCAGGCACTGCTCACGTGGCTGATCATGCTATGATCACATAGCGACCATGTACTGGTCATGTGAATGATCATGCACTGATCACGTATTGATCATGCACTGATCACGTGGCTGATCATACACTGATCACGTGACTGATCATGCACTGATCACGTGACTAATCATGAACCGATCTCGTGGCTATCATGCACTGATCACTTGGATGATCATACACTGATCATGTGCCTGGTCATGCACAGATCACATGACTAATCATGAACTGATCTCGTGGCTATCATGCACTGATCACGTGGATATCATCCACTGATCACGTGGCTGATCACACACGTATCTCGTGACTGATCATGCACTGATCACGTGGCTATCATGCACTGATTACGTGGGTATCATGCACTGATCATGTGGCTGATCATGCACTGATCACATAATTGATCATGCACTGATGACGTGACTGATCATGCACTGATCACCTGACTGATCATGCACCCATAAGGTGACTGATCATGCACTTATCACGTGGCTATCATGCACTGTTCACGGGGTTGATCATACAGAGTTCACCTGCTTGGTCATGCACAGATCACGTGACTAATCATGAACTGATCACGTAGCTATCATGCACTGATCACCTGGTTGATCATGCACTGATCACATGGCTATCATGAAATGATCACGTGGCTATCATGCACTGATCCTGTGGCTGAACATGCACTGTTCAATCATGCACTGATCACGTGGCTCTCATGCACTGATCACGTGGCTGATCATGCAATGATCACGTGAGCGACCATGTATTGGTCACGTGACTGACCATGCACTGATCATGTAAATGATCATGCAATGATAACGTGACTGATCATGCACTGATCACATGACTGATCATACACTGATCACGTTGCTATCATGCACTGCTCACGTGGCTGATCATGCAATGATCACGTGACTGATCATGCACTGATCACGTGACTGATCAGGCACTGATCACGTGGTTATCATGCACTGATCACTTGGCTGATCATACACTGCTCACATAAATGATCATGCACTGATCACGTGGCTATAATGCACTGATCACGTGGCTGATCATACACTGATCATGGGCCTGGTCATGCACAGATCACGTGCCTAATCATGAACTGATCACATGGCTAAAATGCACTGATCACGTGGATATCATGCACTGATCACGTGCCTGTCATGCACAGATCACGTGACTAATCATGAACGGATCACGTGGGTATCATGCACTGATCACGTGGATATCATGCACTGCTCACGTGGCTGAACATGCAATGATCATGTAGCTACCATGTACTGCTCACGTGTCTGATCATGCACTGACCACGTGACGGATCATGCAATGATTTCGTGGCTATCATGCCCTGCTCACGAGGCTGATCATGCAATGATCACGTAGCTACCATGTACTGGTCACGTGACTGATCATGCACTGATCAGGTGACTGATCATGCACTGTTCACGTGACTGATCACGCACTGATTACGTGGCTATCATGGACTCCTCAGGTGGCTGATCATGCAATGATCACGTAGCTACCATGTACTGGTCACGTGACTGATCGATGCACTGATAACGTAATTGATCATGCACTGATCACCTGACTGATCATACACTGACCACGTCACTAATCATGCACTGATGACGTGGCTATCATGCCCTGCTCACCAGGCTGATCATGCAATGATCACGTAGCTACCATGTGCTGGTCACGTGACTGATCATGCACTGATTTCATAATTGATCATGCACTGATCACCTGACTGATCATGCACTGATCACCTGACTGATCATACACTGATCACGTGACTGATCTTGCACTGATCACGTGACTGATCATGCGCTGATCACGTGGCTATCATGCACTGATCACTTGGCTGGTCATACACTGATCACGTGCCAGGTCATGCACAGATCACGTGACTAATCATGAACTGATCACTTGGCTATCATGCACTGATCACGTAGATATTATGCACTGATCACCTGACTGATCATACACTGACCACGTCACTGATCATGCACTGATGACTTGGCTATCATGCCCTGCTCACGAGGCTGATCATGCAATGATCACGTAGCTACCATGTACTGCTCACGTGACTGATCATGCACTGATCACGTGACTGATCATGCACTGATCACGTGGCTATCAGGCAGTGCTCATGTGGCTTATCATGCAATAATCACGTAGCTACCATGTCCTGGTCACGTGGCTGATCATACTATGCTCACGTAACTGATCATGCACTGATCACGTGGCTATCATGCACTGCTCACGTGGCTGATCATGCAATGATCACATAGCTACAATGTACTGGTCACGTGGTGATCATGCACTGATCACGTAATTGATCATGCACTGATCAGGTGACTGATTATGCACTGTTCACGTGACTGATCACGCATTGATTTCGTGGCTATCATGGACTGCTCACGTGGCTGATCATGCAATGATCACGCAGCTACCATGTACTGGTCACGTGACTGATCATGCACTGATCATGAAATTGTTCATGCACTCATCACGTGGATCATCATGCACTGATCACGTGACTGTTCATGCACTGATCACGTGACTGATCATGTACTTATAACGTGGCTATCATGCACTGATCACGTGGCTGATCATACACTGATCTCGTGCCTGGTCATGCACAGATAACGTGACTAATCATGAACTGATCACGTGGGTATCCTGCAAGGATCACGTGGATATCATGCACTGCTCACGTGACTGAACATGCAATGATCACGTAGCTACCATGTACTGGTCACGTGACTGATCATGCACTGATCACGTAATTGATCATGCACTGACAATGTGTCTGATAATGCACTGACCACGTGGCTGATCATGCACTGATACCGTGACTGAGCATGGACTGATCACATGACTATCATGTAGTGATCACGTGACTTAATGGCGCTGATCGTGTGACTGATCATGCGCTGATCATGTTTGCTATCATATACTTATCATGTACCTCTAGAGGCAATAAACAAAGAGCTGAGTAGGCACGAATTAAACAGTCAGCAGGCAATAATCATGGAACTCAGCTGTGAGGAATCATGCTACTCAGCTGGCAATAATCAAGCAGCTGAGCAGGCAGGAATTATGCAGCACAGCTGGCAATTGTCACGCAGATGACTGGCAGGAATCGTGCAGCTCAGCTGGCAATTGTCAAGCAGATGAGCAGACAGTAATCACACAGCTCAGCAGGCCCTGATCCCGTGACTGAGCCTGCACTCTTCACGTGGCTGATCATACACTGATCACGTGATTGATCGTTCACTGATCACTTGGATATCATGCAATGATCACGTGGCTGATCATACACTGTTCACGTGTCTGATCATGCACTGATCACGTTGGTGCTCATAAACTGCTCACGTAACTGATCATGCACTGATCACGTGGCTATCATGCACTGCTCACGTGGCTGATAATGCAATGATCACGTGGCTGAGCATGGTCTGATCACATGACTGATCATGCACTAATCACGTGGCTATCAGGCACTGCTCACGTGGCTGATCATGCTATGATCACATAGCTTCCATGTACTGGTCACGAGAAATATCATGCACTGATCACGTATTGATCATGCACTGATCACGTGGCCAATCATACACTGATCACGTGACTGATCATGGACTTATAACGTGACTGATCATGCACTGATCACGTGGCAATCATGCACTGATCACTTGGCTGGTCATACTCTGATCACGTGCCTGGTCATGCACAGATCACGTGACTAATCATGAACTGATCTCGTGGCTATCATGCACTGATAACGTGGATATCGCCCACTGATCACGTGGCTGATCACACACGTATCACGTGACTGATCATGCACTAATCACTTGGCTATCCTGCACTGATTAGGTGGGTATCAAGCACTGATCACATGGCTGATCATGCACTGATCACATAATTGATCATGCACTGATCACGTGACTGATCATGCACTGATCACGTGACTGATCATGGTCCCATAAGGTGACTGATCAAGCACTGATCACGTGGCTATCATGCACTGTTCACAGGGCTGATCATACACTGTTCACCTGCCTGGTCCTACACAGATCACGTGACTAATCATGAACTGAACACGTAGCTATCATGCACTGATCACCTGGCTGATCATGCACTGATCACATGGCTATCATGAAATGATCACTTGGCTATCATGCACTGATCACGTGGCTGTTCATGCACTGTTCACGTGGCTGATCACACACCTGTCACGTAACTGATCATGCACTGATCACGTGACTGATCATGCACTGGTCACGTGGCTATCATGCACGGATCACTTGGCTGGTCATACACCGATCACTTGCCTGGTCATGCACAGATCACATGATTAACCATGAACTGCTCACGTGGCTATCATGCACTGGTCACGTGGCTATCATGCACTGATTACGTGGCTATCATGCACTGATAACGTGGCTGATCATGCACTGATCATATAATTGATCATGCACTGATCACGTGACTGATCATGCACTGATCACGTCACTGTTCATGCACCCATCAGGTGACTGATCATGCACTGATCACATGGCTATCATACAATAATCACGTGGCTATTATGCACTGATCACGTGGCTGATCATGCACTGTTCACGTGGTTGATCACACACCTGTCACGTGACTGATCATGCACTGATCACGTGGCTCTCATGCACTAATCACGTGGCTGATCATACACTGCTCACGTAACTGATCAAGCACAAATCACGTGGCTATCATACCCTGCTCAGGTGGCTGATCATGCAATGAATGATCACGTAGCTACCATGTACTTGTCACGTGACTGATCATGCAATGATTACGTAGCTACCATGTACTGGTCACGTGACTGATCATGCAGTGATCACGTAATTGATGATGCACTGATCACGTGGCTGATCATGCACTGACCACGTGGCTGATCATGCACTGATACCGTGACTGAGCATGGACTGATCACATGACTATCATGTAGTGATCACGTGACTTAATGGCGCTGATCATGTGACTGATCATGCGCTGATCATGTTTGCTATCATACACTGATCATGTACCTCTGGAGGCAATAAACAAAGAGCTGAATAGGCACGAATTAAACAGTCAGCAGGCAATAATCATGGAACTCAGCTGTGAGGAATCATGCTGCTCAGCTGGCAAAAATCAAGCAGCTGAGCAGGCAGGAATTACGCAGCACAGCTGGCAATTGTCAAGCAGATGACAGGCAGGAATCGTGCAGCTCAGCTGGCAATTGTCAAGCAGATGAGCAGACAGTAATCACGCAGCTCAGCAGGCCCTGAACACGTGACTGAGCATGCACTCTTCACGTGGCTGATCATACACTGATCACGTGATTGATCGTTCACTGATGACTTGGATATCATGCAATGATCACGTGGCACATCATACACTGTTCACGTGTTTGATAATGCACTGATCACGTGGCTGATCATACACTGCTCACGTAACTGATCATGCACTGATCACGTGGCTATCATGCACTGCTCACGTGGCTGATCATGCACTGATCACGTGACTGATCATGCACTGATCACGTGGCTATCAGGCACTGCTCACGTGGCTGATCATGCTATGATCACATAGCGACCATGTACTGGTCATGTGAATGATCATGCACTGATCACGTATTGATCATGCACTGATCACGTGGCTGATCATACACTGATCACGTGACTGATCATGCACTGATCACGTGACTAATCATGAACCGATCTCGTGGCTATCATGCACTGATCACTTGGATGATCATACACTGATCATGTGCCTGGTCATGCACAGATCACATGACTAATCATGAACTGATCTCGTGGCTATCATGCACTGATCACGTGGATATCATCCACTGATCACGTGGCTGATCACACACGTATCTCGTGACTGATCATGCACTGATCACGTGGCTATCATGCACTGATTACGTGGGTATCATGCACTGATCATGTGGCTGATCATGCACTGATCACATAATTGATCATGCACTGATGACGTGACTGATCATGCACTGATCACCTGACTGATCATGCACCCATAAGGTGACTGATCATGCACTTATCACGTGGCTATCATGCACTGTTCACGGGGTTGATCATACAGAGTTCACCTGCTTGGTCATGCACAGATCACGTGACTAATCATGAACTGATCACGTAGCTATCATGCACTGATCACCTGGTTGATCATGCACTGATCACATGGCTATCATGAAATGATCACGTGGCTATCATGCACTGATCCTGTGGCTGAACATGCACTGTTCAATCATGCACTGATCACGTGGCTCTCATGCACTGATCACGTGGCTGATCATGCAATGATCACGTAGCGACCATGTATTGGTCACGTGACTGACCATGCACTGATCATGTAAATGATCATGCAATGATAACGTGACTGATCATGCACTGATCACATGACTGATCATACACTGATCACGTTGCTATCATGCACTGCTCACGTGGCTGATCATGCAATGATCACGTGACTGATCATGCACTGATCACGTGACTGATCAGGCACTGATCACGTGGTTATCATGCACTGATCACTTGGCTGATCATACACTGCTCACATAAATGATCATGCACTGATCACGTGGCTATAATGCACTGATCACGTGGCTGATCATACACTGATCATGGGCCTGGTCATGCACAGATCACGTGCCTAATCATGAACTGATCACATGGCTAAAATGCACTGATCACGTGGATATCATGCACTGATCACGTGCCTGTCATGCACAGATCACGTGACTAATCATGAACGGATCACGTGGGTATCATGCACTGATCACGTGGATATCATGCACTGCTCACGTGGCTGAACATGCAATGATCATGTAGCTACCATGTACTGCTCACGTGTCTGATCATGCACTGACCACGTGACGGATCATGCAATGATTTCGTGGCTATCATGCCCTGCTCACGAGGCTGATCATGCAATGATCACGTAGCTACCATGTACTGGTCACGTGACTGATCATGCACTGATCAGGTGACTGATCATGCACTGTTCACGTGACTGATCACGCACTGATCACGTGGCTATCATGGACTCCTCAGGTGGCTGATCATGCAATGATCACGTAGCTACCATGTACTGGTCACGTGACTGATCGTGCACTGATAACGTAATTGATCATGCACTGATCACCTGACTGATCATACACTGACCACGTCACTAATCATGCACTGATGACGTGGCTATCATGCCCTGCTCACCAGGCTGATCATGCAATGATCACGTCAGCTACCATGTGCTGGTCACGTGACTGATCATGCACTGATTTCATAATTGATCATGCACTGATCACCTGACTGATCATGCACTGATCACCTGACTGATCATACACTGATCACGTGACTGATCTTGCACTGATCACGTGACTGATCTGATCGCGCGCTGATCACGTGGCTATCATGCACTGATCACTTGGCTGGTCATACACTGATCACGTGCCAGGTCATGCACAGATCACGTGACTAATCATGAACTGATCACTTGGCTATCATGCACTGATCACGAGCTGATATTATGCACTGATCACCTGACTGATCATACACTGACCACGTCACTGATCATGCACTGATGACTTGGCTATCATGCCCTGCTCACGAGGCTGATCATGCAATGATCACGTGAGCTACCATGTACTGCTCACGTGACTGATCATGCACTGATCACGTGACTGATCATGCACTGATCACGTGGCTATCAGGCAGTGCTCACGTGGCTTATCATGCAATAATCACGTAGCTACCATGTCCTGGTCACGTGGCTGATCATACTATGCTCACGTAACTGATCATGCACTGATCACGTGGCTATCATGCACTGCTCACGTGGCTGATCATGCAATGATCACATAGCTACAATGTACTGGTCACGTGGTGATCATGCACTGATCACGTAATTGATCATGCACTGATCAGGTGACTGATTATGCACTGTTCACGTGACTGATCACGCATTGATTTCGTGGCTATCATGGACTGCTCACGTGGCTGATCATGCAATGATCACGCAGCTACCATGTACTGTCACACGTGACTGATCATGCACTGATCATGAAATTGTTCATGCACTCATCACGTGGATCATCATGCACTGATCACGTGACTGTTCATGCACTGATCACGTGACTGATCATGTACTTATAACGTGGCTATCATGCACTTATCACGTGGCTGATCATACACTGATCTCGTGCCTGGTCATGCACAGATAACGTGACTAATCATGAACTGATCACGTGGGTATCCTGCAAGGATCACGTGGATATCATGCACTGCTCACGTGACTGAACATGCAATGATCACGTAGCTACCATGTACTGGTCACGTGACTGATCATGCACTGATCACGTAATTGATCATGCACTGACAATGTGTCTGATAATGCACTGACCACGTGGCTGATCATGCACTGATACCGTGACTGAGCATGGACTGATCACATGACTATCATGTAGTGATCACGTGACTTAATGGCGCTGATCGTGTGACTGATCATGCGCTGATCATGTTTGCTATCATATACTTATCATGTACCTCTAGAGGCAATAAACAAAGAGCTGAGTAGGCACGAATTAAACAGTCAGCAGGCAATAATCATGGAACTCAGCTGTGAGGAATCATGCTACTCAGCTGGCAATAATCAAGCAGCTGAGCAGGCAGGAATTATGCAGCACAGCTGGCAATTGTCACGCAGATGACTGGCAGGAATCGTGCAGCTCAGCTGGCAATTGTCAAGCAGATGAGCAGACAGTAATCACACAGCTCAGCAGGCCCTGATCCCGTGACTGAGCCTGCACTCTTCACGTGGCTGATCATACACTGATCACGTGATTGATCGTTCACTGATCACTTGGATATCATGCAATGATCACGTGGCTGATCATACACTGTTCACGTGTCTGATCATGCACTGATCACGTTGGTGCTCATAAACTGCTCACGTGAACTGATCATGCATTGATCACGTGGCTATCATGCACTGCTCACGTGGCTGATAATGCAATGATCACGTGGCTGATCATGCATGCACTGATCACGTGACTGATCATGCACTAATCACGTGGCTATCAGGCACTGCTCACGTGGCTGATCATGCTATGATCACATAGCTTCCATGTACTGGTCATGAGAAATATCATGCACTGATCACGTATTGATCATGCACTGATCACGTGGCCAATCATACACTGATCACGTGACTGATCATGGACTTATAACGTGACTGATCATGCACTGATCACGTGGCAATCATGCACTGATCACTTGGCTGGTCATACTCTGATCACGTGCCTGGTCATGCACAGATCACGTGACTAATCATGAACTGATCTCGTGGCTATCATGCACTGATAACGTGGATATCGCCCACTGATCACGTGGCTGATCACACACGTATCACGTGACTGATCATGCACTAATCACTTGGCTATCCTGCACTGATTAGGTGGGTATCAAGCACTGATCACATGGCTGATCATGCACTGATCACATAATTGATCATGCACTGATCACGTGACTGATCATGCACTGATCACGTGACTGATCATGGTCCCATAAGGTGACTGATCAAGCACTGATCACGTGGCTATCATGCACTGTTCACAGGGCTGATCATACACTGTTCACCTGCCTGGTCCTACACAGATCACGTGACTAATCATGAACTGAACACGTAGCTATCATGCACTGATCACCTGGCTGATCATGCACTGATCACATGGCTATCATGAAATGATCACTTGGCTATCATGCACTGATCACGTGGCTGTTCATGCACTGTTCACGTGGCTGATCACACACCTGTCACGTAACTGATCATGCACTGATCACGTGACTGATCATGCACTGGTCACGTGGCTATCATGCACGGATCACTTGGCTGGTCATACACCGATCACTTGCCTGGTCATGCGCACAGATCACATGATTAACCATGAACTGCTCACGTGGCTATCATGCACTGGTCACGTGGCTATCATGCACTGATTACGTGGCTATCATGCACTGATAACTTGGCTGATCATGCACTGATCATATAATTGATCATGCACTGATCACGTGACTGATCATGCACTGATCACGTCACTGTTCATGCACCCATCAGGTGACTGATCATGCACTGATCACATGGCTATCATACAATAATCACGTGGCTATTATGCACTGATCACGTGGCTGATCATGCACTGTTCACGTGGTTGATCACACACCTGTCACGTGACTGATCATGCACTGATCACGTGGCTCTCATGCACTAATCACGTGGCTGATCATACACTGCTCACGTAACTGATCAAGCACAAATCACGTGGCTATCATACCCTGCTCAGGTGGCTGATCATGCAATGATCACGTAGCTACCATGTACTTGTCACGTGACTGATCATGCATTGATCACCTAGCTACCATGTACTGGTCATGTGACTGATCATGCAGTGATCACGTAATTGATGATGCACTGATCACGTGGCTGATCATGCACTGACCACGTGGCTGATCATGCACTGATACCGTGACTGAGCATGGACTGATCACATGACTATCATGTAGTGATCACGTGACTTAATGGCGCTGATCATGTGACTGATCATGCGCTGATCATGTTTGCTATCATACACTGATAATGTACCTCTGGAGGCAATAAACAAAGAGCTGAGTAGGCACGAATTAAAGAGTCAGCAGGCAATAATCATGGAACTCAGCTGTGAGGAATCATGCTGCTCAGCTGGCAAAAATCAAGCAGCTGAGCAGGCAGGAATTACGCAGCACAGCTGGCAATTGTCCAGCAGATGACAGGCAGGAATCGTGCAGCTCAGCTGGCAATTGTCAAGCAGATGAGCAGACAGTAATCACGCAGCTCAGCAGGGCCTGATCACGTGACTGAGCATGCACTCTTCACGTGGCTGATCATACACTGATCACGTGATTGATCGTTCACTGATCACTTGGATATCATGCAATGATCACCTGGCTGATCATACACTGTTCACGCGTGTCTGATCATGCACTGATCACCTGGCTGCTCATACACTGCTCACGTAACTGATCATGCACTGATCACGTGGCTATCATGCACTGCTCACGTGGCTGATCATGCACTGATCACGTGACTGATCATGCACTGATCACGTGGCTATCAGGCACTGTTCACGTGGCTGATCACGCTATGATCACATAGCTTCCATGTACTGGTCAGGTGAATGATCATGCACTGATCACGTATTGATCATGCACTGATCACGTGGCTGATCATACACTGATCACGTGACTGATCATGCACTGATCACGTGACTAATCATGAACCGATCTCGTGGCTATCATGCACTGATCACTTGGATGATCATACACTGATCATGTGCCTGGTCATGCACAGATCACATGACTAATCATGAACTGATCTCGTGGCTATCATGCACTGATCACGTGGATATCATCCACTGATCACGTGGCTGATCACACACGTATCTCGTGACTGATCATGCACTGATCACGTGGCTATCATGCACTGATTACGTGGGTATCATGCACTGATCATGTGGCTGATCATGCACTGATCACATAATTGATCATGCACTGATGACGTGACTGATCATGCACTGATCACCTGACTGATCATGCACCCATAAGGTGACTGATCATGCACTTATCACGTGGCTATCATGCACTGTTCACGGGGTTGATCATACAGAGAGTTCACCTGCTTGGTCATGCACAGATCACGTGACTAATCATGAACTGATCACGTAGCTATCATGCACTGATCACCTGGTTGATCATGCACTGATCACATGGCTATCATGAAATGATCACGTGGCTATCATGCACTGATCCTGTGGCTGAACATGCACTGTTCAATCATGCACTGATCACGTGGCTCTCATGCACTGATCACGTGGCTGATCATGCAATGATCACGTGGCGACCATGTATTGGTCACGTGACTGACCATGCACTGATCATGTAAATGATCATGCAATGATAACGTGACTGATCATGCACTGATCACATGACTGATCATACACTGATCACGTTGCTATCATGCACTGCTCACGTGGCTGATCATGCAATGATCACGTGACTGATCATGCACTGATCACGTGACTGATCAGGCACTGATCACGTGGTTATCATGCACTGATCACTTGGCTGATCATACACTGCTCACATAAATGATCATGCACTGATCACGTGGCTATAATGCATGCACTGATCACGTGGCTGATCACACACTGATCATGGGCCTGGTCATGCACAGATCACGTGCCTAATCATGAACTGATCACATGGCTAAAATGCACTGATCACGTGGATATCATGCACTGATCACGTGCCTGTCATGCACAGATCACGTGACTAATCATGAACGGATCACGTGGGTATCATGCACTGATCACGTGGATATCATGCACTGCTCACGTGGCTGAACATGCAATGATCATGTAGCTACCATGTACTGCTCACGTGTCTGATCATGCACTGACCACGTGACGGATCATGCAATGATTTCGTGGCTATCATGCCCTGCTCACGAGGCTGATCATGCAATGATCACGAGCTACCATGTACTGGTCACGTGACTGATCATGCACTGATCAGGTGACTGATCATGCACTGTTCACGTGACTGATCACGCACTGATTACGTGGCTATCATGGACTCCTCAGGTGGCTGATCATGCAATGATCACGTAGCTATCATGCACTGATCACACGCACTGTCACGTGGCTGATCGTGCACTGATAACGTAATTGATCATGCACTGATCACCTGACTGATCATACACTGACCACGTCACTAATCATGCACTGATGACGTGGCTATCATGCCCTGCTCACCAGGCTGATCATGCAATGATCACGAGCTACCATGTGCTGGTCACGTGACTGATCATGCACTGATTTCATAATTGATCATGCACTGATCACCTGACTGATCATGCACTGATCACCTGACTGATGATCATACACTGATCACGTGACAGATCATGCACTGATCACGTGACTGATCATGCACTGATCATGTGGCTATCATGCACTGATCACTTGGCTGGTCATACACTGATCTCGTGCCTGGTCATGCACAGATTACGTGACTAATCATGAACTGATCACGTGGCTATCATGCACTGATCACGTGGATATCATTCACTGATCACCTGACTGATCATACACTGACCACGTCACTGATCATGCACTGATTACGTGGCTATCATGCCGTGCTCACGAGGCTGATCATGCAATGATCACGTAGCTACCATGTACTGGTCACGTGACTGATCATGCACTGACCACGTGACTGATCATGCACTGATCACGTGGCTATCATGCCGTGCTCACGAGGCTGATCATGCAATAATCACGTAGCTACCATGTCCTGGTCACGTGGCTGATCATACTATGCTCACGTAACTGATCATGCACTGATCACGTGGCTATCATGCACTGCTCACGTGGCTGATCATGCAATGATCACATAGCTACAATGTACTGGTCACGTGGTGATCATGCACTGATCACGAATTGATCATGCACTGATCAGGTGACTGATTATGCACTGTTCACGTGACTGATCACGCATTGATTTCGTGGCTATCATGGACTGCTCACGTGGCTGATCATGCAATGATCACGCAGCTACCATGTACTGGTCACGTGACTGATCATGCACTGATCATGAAATTGTTCATGCACTCATCACGTGGATCATCATGCACTGATCACGTGACTGTTCATGCACTGATCACGTGACTGATCATGTACTTATAACGTGGCTATCATGCACTGATCACGTGGCTGATCATACACTGATCTCGTGCCTGGTCATGCACAGATAACGTGACTAATCATGAACTGATCACGTGGGTATCCTGCAAGGATCACGTGGATATCATGCACTGCTCACGTGACTGAACATGCAATGATCACGTAGCTACCATGTACTGGTCACGTGACTGATCATGCACTGATCACGTAATTGATCATGCACTGACAATGTGTCTGATAATGCACTGACCACGTGGCTGATCATGCACTGATACCGTGACTGAGCATGGACTGATCACATGACTATCATGTAGTGATCACGTGACTATGGCGCTGATCGTGTGACTGATCATGCGCTGATCATGTTTGCTATCATATACTTATCATGTACCTCTAGAGGCAATAAACAAAGAGCTGAGTAGGCACGAATTAAACAGTCAGCAGGCAACAATCATGGAACTCAGCTGTGAGAGGAATCATGCTACTCAGCTGGCAATAATCAAGCAGCTGAGCAGGCAGGAATTATGCAGCACAGCTGGCAATTGTCACGCAGATGACTGGCAGGAATCGTGCAGCTCAGCTGGCAATTGTCAAGCAGATGAGCAGACAGTAATCACACAGCTCAGCAGGCCCTGATCACGTGACTGAGCATGCACTCTTCACGTGGCTGATCATACACTGATCACGTGATTGATCGTTCACTGATCACTTGGATATCATGCAATGATCACCTGGCTGATCATACACTGTTCACGTGTCTGATCATGCACTGATCACGTTGGTGCTCATAAACTGCTCACGTAACTGATCATGCACTGATCACGTGGCTATCATGCACTGCTCACGTGGCTGATAATACAATGATCACGTGGCTGATCTTGCACTGATCACGTGACTGATCATGCACTGATCACGTGGCTATCAGGCACTGCTCACGTGGCTGATCATGCTATGATCACATAGCTTCCATGTACTGGTCATGAGAATTATCATGCACTGATCACGTATTGATCATGCACTGATCACGTGGCCAATCATACACTGATCACGTGACTGATCATGGACTTATAACGTGACTGATCATGCACTGATCACGTGGCAATCATGCACTGATCACTTGGCTGGTCATACTCTGATCACGTGCCTGGTCATGCACAGATCACGTGACTAATCATGAACTGATCTCGTGGCTATCATGCACTGATAACGTGGATATCGCCCACTGATCACGTGGCTGATCACACACGTATCACGTGACTGATCATGCACTAATCACTTGGCTATCCTGCACTGATTAGGTGGGTATCAAGCACTGATCACATGGCTGATCATGCACTGATCACATAATTGATCATGCACTGATCACGTGACTGATCATGCACTGATCACGTGACTGATCATGGTCCCATAAGGTGACTGATCAGCACTGATCACGTGGCTATCATGCACTGTTCACAGGGCTGATCATACACTGTTCACCTGCCTGGTCCTACACAGATCACGTGACTAATCATGAACTGAACACGTAGCTATCATGCACTGATCACCTGGCTGATCATGCACTGATCACATGGCTATCATGAAATGATCACTTGGCTATCATGCACTGATCACGTGGCTGTTCATGCACTGTTCACGTGGCTGATCACACACCTGTCACGTAACTGATCATGCACTGATCACGTGACTGATCATGCACTGGTCACGTGGCTATCATGCACGGATCACTTGGCTGGTCATACACCGATCACTTGCCTGGTCATGCACAGATCACATGATTAACCATGAACTGCTCACGTGGCTATCATGCACTGGTCACGTGGCTATCATGCACTGATTACGTGGCTATCATGCACTGATAACTTGGCTGATCATGCACTGATCATATAATTGATCATGCACTGATCACGTGACTGATCATGCACTGATCACGTCACTGTTCATGCACCCATCAGGTGACTGATCATGCACTGATCACATGGCTATCATACAATAATCACGTGGCTATTATGCACTGATCACGTGGCTGATCATGCACTGTTCACGTGGTTGATCACACACCTGTCACGTGACTGATCATGCACTGATCACGTGGCTCTCATGCACTAATCACGTGGCTGATCATACACTGCTCACGTAACTGATCAAGCACAAATCACGTGGCTATCATACCCTGCTCAGGTGGCTGATCGCAATGATCACGTAGCTACCATGTACTTGTCACGTGACTGATCATGCATTGATCACCTAGCTACCATGTACTGGTCATGTGACTGATCATGCACTGATCACGTGACTGATCATGCACTGATAACGTGACTGATCATGCACTGATCACGTGGCTGATCATGCACTGATACCGTGACTGAGCATGGACTGATCACATGACTATCATGTAGTGATCACGTGACTTAATGGCGCTGATCATGTGACTGATCATGCGCTGATCATGTTTGCTATCATACACTGATCATGTGCCTCTGGAGGCAATAAACAAAGAGCTGAGTAGGCACGAATCAAACAGTCAGCAGGCAATAATCATGGATCTCAGCTGTGAGGAATCATGCTGCTCAGCTGGCAATAATCAAGCAGCTGAGCAGGCAGGAATTACGTAGCACAGCTGGCAATTGTCAAGCAGATGAGAGGCAGGAATCGTGCAGCTCAGCTGGCAATTGTCAAGCAGATGAGCAGACAGTAATCACGCAGCTCAGCAGGCCCTGATCACGTGACTGAGCATGCACTGTTCACGTGGCTGATCATACACTGTTCACGTGATTGATCGTTCACTGATCACTTGGATATCATGCAATGATCACCTGGCTGATCATACACTGTTCACGTGTCTGATATTGCACTGATCACGTGGCTGTTCATACACTGCTCACGTAACTGATCATGCACTAATCACGTGGCTATCATGAAATGATCACGTGGCTATCATGCACTGATCACGTGGCTGATCATGCACTGATCACGTGGCTATCAGGCACTGCTCACGTGGCTGATCATGCTATGATCACATAGCGACCATGTACTGGTCATGTGAATGATCATGCACTGATCACGTATTGATCATGCACTGATCACGTGGCTGATCATACACTGATCACGTGACTGATCATGCACTGATCACGTGACTAATCATGAACCGATCTCGTGGCTATCATGCACTGATCACTTGGATGATCATACACTGATCATGTGCCTGGTCATGCACAGATCACATGACTAATCATGAACTGATCTCGTGGCTATCATGCACTGATCACGTGGATATCATCCACTGATCACGTGGCTGATCACACACGATCACGTGACTGATCATGCACTGATCACGTGGCTATCATGCACTGATTACGTGGCTATCATGCACTGATCACGTGGCTGATCATGCACTGATCACATAATTGATCATGCACTGATCACGTGACTGATCATGCACTGATCACATGATTGATCATGCACTGATCATGTGACTGATCATGCACTGATCACGTGGCTATCATGCACTGTTCACGGGTTGATCATACAGAGTTCACCTGCTTGGTCATGCACAGATCACGTGACTGATCATGAACTGATCACGAGCTGATCATGCACTGATCACCTGGTTGATCATGCACTGATCACATGGCTATCTCACGAACTGATCGCGCAATGATCACGGCTGATCATGCACTGATCACGTGACTGATCATGCACTGATCACGCCTGATCATGCACTGATCACGTGGCTGATCATGCACTGATCACGTGGCTGATCATGCACTGATCACGTGACTGATCATGCACTGATCACGTGACCGATCATGCACTGATCACGTTATTGATCATGCACTGATCACGTGGCTGATCTGGCACTGATCACATGGCTGATCATGCACTGATCACGGGCTGATCACGCACTGATCACGTGGCTGATCATGCACTCGATCACATGGCTGATCATGCACTGATCACGTGGCTGATCATGCACTGATCACGGCTGATCATGCACTGATCACGTGACTGATCGCGAACCGATCACGTGGCTGATCATGCACTGATCACGTGGCTGATCATACACTGATCACGCGGCTGATCATGCACTGATCGCGGCTGGATCATGCACTGATCACGCGCTGATCAT
This sequence comes from Bos mutus, assembly GCF_027580195.1. Classification (NCBI taxonomy): domain Eukaryota; kingdom Metazoa; phylum Chordata; class Mammalia; order Artiodactyla; family Bovidae; genus Bos; species Bos mutus. The sequence continues at coordinate 22,636 of NW_027218715.1, forward strand.
GCACTGATCACGTGCCTGATCATGTACTTCACGTGATGATCACATGATCACGTGACTGATCATGCACTGATCACGTGACTGATCATGCATTGATCACGTGGCTGACCATGCACTGATCACGTGGCTGATCATGCACTGATCACGTGGCTGATCATGCACTGATCACGTGGCTGATCATACACTGATCACCAGGTCTGATCGCGCACTGATCACGTGACTGCTCATGCACTGATCACGTAGGCTGATCATGCACTGGTCACGTGACTGTTCACGACTGATCACGTGAGTGATCGCGCACTGATCACGTTGACTGATCATGCACTGATCACGTGACTATCATGCATTGATCACGCGGCTGATCATGCACCGATAACCAGGCTGATCATGCACTAATCATGGACTATTTCACGTGACTGATCATGCACTATCACGTGCACTGAAGCACTGATCGGGCTGATCATGCACTGATCGGCTGACTGATCATGCACGGATCACGTGGCTGATCATCGCAATGATCACGCGGATGATCATGCACTGACCAGCAGACACGCACTGATCACGAAGCTGATCATGCCTGATCACGTGATGAGCATGCACATCACGTGGCTGATCTTGCACCGATCACGTGACTGAAAATGCACTGTCCCACGTGGCTGTCGCGCACTGATCACTGGCTGATCATACATTGTTCACGTGAATGATCATGCACTGATCACGCTGGCTGATCATGCACTGATCACGTAACTGATCATGCACTGATCACGTGACCGATCATGCACTGATCACGTGGCTGATCATGCACTCTTCACGTGACTGATCATGCACTGATAACGGGCTGATCATGCACCAATCACGAATTGATCATGCTACTGATCACGCGGCTTGCCCATGCACTGATCACGAGAATGATCACACACTGATCACGTGTCAGATCATGCACTGATCACGTGGCTGATCATGCACTGGACACGTGACTGATCATGCAATGATCACATGGCTATCATGTACTGATCACGCGGCTGATCATGCACTGATCACCGGCTGAAAATGCACCTGATCACGGGCTGATCGCGCACCGATCACGGACTAATGATCATGCACTGATCACGGATCGATCATGCACGGATCACGCGGCTGATCATGCACTGATCACGTGAGACCGATCATGCACTGATTACATGACTGACATGCCTGATCAATGGCTATCATGCACTGTCACGTTGGCTGATCATGCACTGATCACGTGGCTGATCATGCACTGATCACATAATTGCGAATCATGCACTGATCGCGTGGGCTGATCATGCACGATCACATGCCTGACTGGGCGTACAAATCACGTGAATGATCATGCAAGGATCACATGACTATCATGCACTGATCACGGCCTGATCATACACTGATCACCTGGCTGAGTCACACTGATCCGTGACTAATCATGCACTGGTCACGTGGCTGATCATGCACTGATCACCTGGCTGATCCGCGCACTGATCACGTGGCCGATCATGCAATGATCACGTGAGCTATCATGCACTGATCCTGTGGCTGATCATGCACAGATCAATTTCAATGATCATGCACTGATCACGCGGGCTGATCATGCACTGATCACATGCCTGATCATGCATTGATCACGCCTGATCCTGCACTGATCACGTGGATCCATGCACTGATCACGTGACTGATCATGCACTGATCACAGTAACTGATCATGCACTGATCACGTGACTGATCATGCACTGATCAGGTGGCCGATCATGCACTGATCACGTGGCTATCATGCACTGATCACGCGTGGCTGATCATGCACAGATCACGAAATGATCATCATGCACTGATCACATGACTGATCATGCACTGATCACGTGATTGATCGCGCACTGATCACTTGGCTGATCATACACCTGCTCACAGAGGCTGATCATGCACTGATCACGGAATGATCATGCACTGATCACGTGGCTGATCATACACTGATCACGGGAATGATCGCGCACTGATCACGCGATTAATCATGAACTGATCACTCTGGGTAACTGGCACTGATCACCGCCGATCATACTGATCACGTGCCTGGCTCGCTACACTGATCACGCGCCTAATCATACACGGATCACGTGGTGATCATACACTGATCACGTGGATATCATGCACTTCTCACGTGGCTGAACATGCACTGTCTATGTGGCTGATCACACACTGCTCGTGTCTGATCGGCACTGACACGCGCACCGATCATGCAATGATTCACGTGGTTGATCATGCCCTGCCTACGAACTGATCATGTACGATCACGCAGCACATGCCTGCCCACGTGGCTGACCATGTACTGGTCGCGTGTTGATATGCGCTGATCAGGTGACTGTTCATACCCTATTCACGTGACTGATCGCACTGATTACAGTGGCTATCGCGGGCTCCTCAGGTGGCTGATCGTACAATGATCCGCGTGGCTGCATGTACTGATGCGTGACTGATCGTGCACTGATAGCGTAATTGATCGTGCACTGATCACCTGACTGATCATACACTGATCACGCCACTAATCATGCACTGATGACGTGGCTATCATGCCCTGCTCACCAGGCTGATCATGCCTGATCACATGCACTGATCACGTGCACTGATCATGCATGATCTGCACTGATCATGTGGCTGATCATGCACTGATCACCTGACTGATCATGCACTGATCACGCTGACTGATCATGCACTGATCACGTGACTGATCTTGCACTGATCACGTGACTGATCATGCACTGATCACGTGGCTATCATGCACTGATCACATGGCTGGTCATACACTGATCACGTGCCTGGTCATGCACTGATCACACGTGACTAATCATGAACTGATCACGTGGCTATCATGCACTGATCACGTAGATATTATGCACTGATCACCTGACTGATCATACACTGACCACGCCACTGATCATGCACTGATGACTTGGCTATCATGCCCTGCTCACG
>NW_027218716.1:0-6099 GCF_027580195.1 Bos mutus
TGGCATCAGTCCCGTGATAGTGCGTGATCAGCCATGGGATCAGTGTATAATAGCCATGTGATCAGTGCATGCATCAGTCTCGTGATCGGTGCATGATCGCCCGCGTGATCAGTTCATCAGCCACGTGATCAGTGGATGTTCAGCCCGTGATCAGTGCATGTTCAGCCAAGTGATCAATGCATGTGTCAGTGCGTGATCAGTTCATGATCAGCCCGTGATCAGTGCATGGTCAGCCCGCGTGATCAGTGCATGATCAGGATCCGTGAGAGTGCATGATCAGCCGCGTGGTCAGTGCATGATCAGCCATGTGATCAGTGCATTATCACACCACGTGATCAGTGCATGATCAGCCCGTGATCAGTGCGCGATCAGCCGCGTGATCAGTGCATGATCAGCCCGCGTGATCAGTGCCATGATCATTGCATTATCGTGATCAGTGCATGATCAGTGTGGTGATCAGTGCATGATCAGCCGCGTGATCAGTGCATGATAGTCACGTGATCAGTGCATGATCAGCCACGTGATCAGTGCATGATCGAGCCACGTGATCAGTGCATGATCAGCACGTGATCAGTGCATGATCAGCCGCGTGATCAGTGCATGATCAGCCACGTGATCAGTGCATGATCAGTCACGTGATCAGTGCATGATCAGCCACGTGATCAGTGCATGATCAGCCGCGTGATCGGTGCATGATCAGCCACGTGATCAGTGCATGATCAGCCGCGTGATCAGTGCATGATCAGGCATGTGATCAGTGCATGATCAGTCACGTGATCAGTGCATGATCAGTCGCGCGTGATCAGTGTATGATCAGCTTCGTGATCAGTGCATGATCAGCCACGTGATCAGTGCATGATCAGCCTCGTGATCAGTGCATGATCAGCCACGTGATCAGTGCATGATCAGCCCGCGTGATCATCGGTGCATGATCAGTCACGTGATCAGTGCATGATCAGCCGCGTGATCAGTGCATGATCAGCACGTGATCAGTGTATGATCAGCCACGTGATCAGTGCATGCATCAGCTACGTGATCGTCAGTGCATGATCAGCCCGCGTGATCAGTGCATGATCAGCCACGTGATCAGTGCATGATCAGCCACGTGATCAGTGCATGATCAGCCGCGTGATCAGTGCATGATCAGCCCGCGTGATCAGTGCATGATCAGCCACGTGATCAGTGCATGATCAGACGCGTGATCAGTGCATGATCAGTCACGTGATCAGTGCATGATCAGCCCGTGATCAGTGCATGATCAGTCACATGATCAGTGCATGATCGGTGCGTGATCAGTGCATGATCAGCCACGTGATCAGTGCATGATCAGCCGCGTGATCAGTGCATGATCAGCCGGCGTGATCAGTGCATGATCAGCCACGTGATCAGTGCATGATCAAGCGCGTGATCGGTGCATGATCAGCCGCGTGATCAGTGCATGATCAGTCACGTGATCAGTGCATGATCAGCCACGTGATCAGTGCATGATCAGCCACGTGATCAGTGTATGATCAGCCGTGATCAGTGCATGATCAGTCGCGTGATCAGTGCATGATCAGTTCGTGATCAGTGCATGATCAGCCACGTGATCAGTGCATGATCTCCGCGTGATCAGTGCATGTCGGTCTGCGTGATCAGTGCATGATCAGCCACGTGATCAGTGCATGATCAGCCACGTGATCAGTGCATGATCAGTCCGTGATCAGTGCATGATCAGTCACGTGATCAGTGCATGATCAGCCTCGTGATCAGTGCATGATCAGCTGTGTGATCAGTGCATGATCCATAGCGTGATCAGTGCATGATCAGTCGCGTGATCAGTGTATGATCAGCCCGCGTGATCAGTGCATGATCAGCCACGTGATCAGTGCATGCTGATCAGGCCCGTGATCAGTGCATGATCAGTCGCGTGATCGGTGCATGATCAGCCCGTGATCAGTGCATGATCAGGCGTGATCAGTGCATGATCAGCCGCGTGATCGGTGCATGATCAGCCACGTGATCAGTGCATGATCAGCCCGCGTGATCAGTGCATGATCAGCCGCGTGATCAGTGCATGATCAGCCCGCGTGATCAGTGCATGATCAGTCACGTGATCAGTGCATGATCAGCGCGTGCGTGATCAGTGCATGATCAGCCACGTGATCAGTGCATGATCAGCCCGTGATCAGTGCATGATCAGCCACGTGATCAGTGCATGATCAGCCGCGTGATCAGTGCATGATCAGCCACGTGATCAGTGCATGATCAGCCTCGTGATCAGTGCATGATCAGCCCGCGTGATCAGTGCATGATCAGTGCGTGATCAGTGCATGATCAGCCCGTGATCAGTGCATGATCAGGCACGTGATCAGTGCATGATCAGCCCGCGTGATCGGTGCATGATCAGCCGCGTGATCAGTGCATGATCGGTCCGCGTGATCAGTGCATGATGCAGATCGCGTGATCAGTGCATGATCAGCCACGTGATCGGTGCATGATCAGCCGCGTGATCGGTGCATGATCAGTCACGTGATCAGTGCATGAGTCAGCCGCGTGATCAGTGCATGATCAGGCGCGTGATCAGTGCATGATCAGCCGCGTGATCAGTGCATGATCAGCCGCGTGATCAGTGTATGATCAGCCGCGTGATCAGTGCATGATCAGCCACGTGATCAGTGCATGATCAGCCGCGTGATCAGTGCATGATCAGTCACGTGATCAGTGCATGATCAGCCGCGTGATCAGTGCATGATCAGCCACGTGATCAGTGCATGATCAGCCGCGTGATCAGTGCATGATCAGTCACGTGATCAGTGCATGATCAGCCACGTGATCAGTGCATGATCAGCCACGTGATCAGTGCATGATCAGCCACGTGATCAGTGCATGCACAGTCTGCGTGATCAGTGCATGATCGGGCGCGTGATCAGTGCATGATCAGCCACGTGATCAGTGCATGATCAGTCGCGTTGTCGGTGCATGATCAGTCGCGTGATCAGTGCTATGATCAGCCGCGTGATCAGTGCATGATCAGTCGCGTGATCAGTGCATGATCAGCCACGTGATCAGTGCATGATCAGTCACGTGATCAGTGCATGATAGCCCACGTGATCAGTGCATGATCAGTCCCGTGATCGGTGCATGATCAGGCACGTGATCAGTGCATGATCAGCCGCGTGATCAGTGCGCGATCAGCGCGTGATCAGTGCATGATCAGCCACGTGATCAGTGCATGATCAGTCGCGTGATCAGTGCATGATCAGCCAGCGTGATCAGTGCATGTGATCAGTCATGTGATCAGTGCATGATCAGCCCGTGATCAGTGCATGATCAGTCACGTGATCAGTGCATGATCAGGCACGTGATCAGTGCATGATCGTCGTGATCAGTGCATGATCAGCCACGTGATCAGTGCATGATCAGCCACGTGATCAGTGCATGATCAGCCCGTGATCAGTGCATGATCAGCCATCGTGATCGTGTTCATGATCAGTCCTGCGTGATCAGTGCATGATGCAGTCTGCGTGATCAGTGCATGCTCAGTCACGTGATCAGTGCATGATCAATGCGTGATCAGTGCATGATCAGGCCGTGATCAGTGCATGATCAGTCCGTGATCAGTGCATGATCAGGCGCGTGATCAGTGCATGATCTCCCGTGATCAGTGCATGATCAGCCGGCGTGATCAGTGCATGATCAGCCACGTGATCAGTGCATGATCAGCCACGTGATCAGTGCATGATCAGCCGCGTGATCAGTGCATGATCAGTCACGTGATCAGTGCATGATCAGCCCGTGATCAGTGCATGATCAGTCGCGTGATCAGTGCATGATCGGCCACGTGATCAGTGCATGATCAGTCACGTGATCGGTGAATGATCAGCCACGTGATCAGTGCATGATCAGCCACGTGATCAGTGCATGATCAGCCGCGTGATCAGTGCATGGGCAGCCACGTGATCAGTGCATGATCGGTCACGTGATCAGTGCATGATCAGCCGCGTGATCGGTGCATGATCAGCCACGTGATCGGTGCATGATTGGGCACGTGATCAGTGTATGATCAGCCACGTGATCAGTGCATGATCAGTCGCGTGATCAGTGCATGATCAGCCGCGTGATCAGTGCATGATCAGTCACGTGATCGGTGCATGATCAGCCCGCGTGATCAGTATATGATCAGCCACGTGATCAGTGCATGATCAGCCGCGTGATCAGTGCATGATCGTCACGTGATCAGTGTATGATCAGCCGCGTGATCAGTGCGATCAGCCACGTGATCAGTGCATGATCAGTCCGTGATCAGTGCATTGTCAGTCACGTGATCAGTGTATGATCGGCCGTGGTGATCGGCGATCATGATCAGCCCGCGTGATCAGTGCATGATCAATCGCGTGATCAGTGCATGATCAGCCGCGTGATCAGTGCATGATCAGCCCGTGATCAGTGCATGATCAGCCCGTGGTCAGTGTCATGTGATCACGTTGTCAGTGCATGAGTCGCGTGATCAGTGCATGATCAGTCCGCGTGATCGGTGCATGATCAGCCGCGTGATCAGTGCGCAGTCAGTCCCGTGATCGAGTGCATGATCAGATGCGTGATCAGTGCCGATCAGCCCGTGATCAGTGCATGATCAGCCACGTGATCAGTGCATGATCAGCCACGTGATCAGTGTATGATCAAACAGCGTGATCAGTGCATGATCAGCACGTGACCGGTGCATGATCGCCCGCGTGATCAGTGCATGATCAGCCATGTGATCAGTGCATGATCAGCCGTGGTCAGTGTATGATCAGCCAACGTGATCAGTGCATGATCAGTCACATGATCAGTGTATGATCAGCCACGTGATCGGTGCATGATCAGGCACGTGAACAGTGCATGATCAGCCACGTGATCGGTGCATGATCAGTCGCGTGATCAGTGTATGATCAGCCATGATCAGTGCATGATCAGGTGCGTGCGTGAAGTGCATGATCAGTCGCGTGATCAGTGCATGATCAGCCACCGTGATCGGTGCATCAGCGCGTGATCAGTGCATGATCAGTCGCGTGATCAGTGAATGATCAGCCCGTGATCAGTGCATGATCAGCGCGTGATCAGTGCATGATCAGCCACGTGATCAGTGCATGATCAGCCGCGTGATCAGTGTATGATCAGTCACGTGATCAGTGCATGATCAGCCGCGTGATCAGTGCATGATCAGTCGCGTGATCAGTGCATGATCAGTCTTCGTGATCAGTGCATGATCCAGACGCGTGATCAGTGCATGATCAGCCCGTGTGATCAGTGCATGATCAGTCACGTGATCAGTGCATGATCAGCCACGTGATCAGTGCATGATCACCCACGTGATCAGTGCTTGATCGGTCGTGATCGGTGCATGATCAGCCGCGTGATCAGTGCATGATCAGCCATGATCACGTGATCAGTGCATGATCAGTGCACGTGATCGTGTGCATGCACGTCACGTGATCGGTGCATCATCGGTCCGTGATCAGTGCGCGGTCAGCCACGTGATCGTGTATGCGCGATCGTGATCAGTGAATATCGTAGTGTGATCGGTGTAATCAGTCGCGTGATCAGTGCATGTTCAGCCAGTTGTCGGTGCGCAGATAGCCCGCGTGATCAGTGCATGAACTGGTACGTGATTGGTTCAGTGCAGTGATCGGTGTCATTCATGATCCCGACGTAATTGATCAGTGCATTATCAGCCGTGATCGGTGCATGATCAGCCCGCGTCAGTGCATGATCAACCGTGCGTGATCAGTGCATAATCAGTCGCGTGATCAGTGCATTGCAGAGCCTTGCGTGATCAGTGCATGATCAGCCAGGTGGTCAGTGCGTGATCAGCATATGGTCAGTGCATGATCAGCCGCGTGGTCAGTGCATGATCAGCCCATGTGATCAGTGCATGCACGATCACGTGATCCTGTATGATCAATCGCGTCATCGGTGCATGAGTAGTCCAATGATCCCTGCATGGTCAGTCGCGTGATCGGTTCATGATGAGCCAAGTGATCAATGCATGATAGCCATGTTGTCAGTGCATATGGCTACGTGACAGTGCATGATCAGCCATGATCAGTGCGCGATCAGCCGCGTGAGCGATCAGCC
>NW_027218717.1:0-16673 GCF_027580195.1 Bos mutus
ACAAAGAGAAAAGGAGACCAAAAAAGCTGAACCATAACATCAAACTGTCACATATATATGCCACCAAAACCCTAAGGAAGTTTACCTTAGAGAATATGATTTAACTATTGCCTTGAGACCACAAATGAGGCAATTAGATGAAATAATGCCCTTGTGATATTTTGGTTGCATATGCATTTTTTCCCAAAGTTTGGGGAACAATTTCATCATGCACACTAGTCCATTGATCTTTTAAAAATGTTGAATGAGACACTATATTTTTGTCTTTAAATACTTGCAAAATGCAGAAATATACTAAAGCAAAATCAGCTATTGGATAACAATCCAAGATTCTTAATTTTTGTTGAATGTCTGGTTGTCCCTCTGTATCTGTATCTGTGGGCTTCCCTCATAGCTCAATTGGTAACAAATCCTCCTGCAATTCAGGAGACTCTGGTTCAATTCCTGGTCGGGCAGATCCCCTGGAGAAGGGAAAGGCTACCCACTCCAGTATTCTGGCCTGGAGAATTCTACGAACTGTATAGTCCATGGGGTCGCAAAGAGTCTAAACAACTGAGCCACTTTCACTTTCTCTGTATCTGAGGGACATATTGACGTGTTTGGTTGTAAAACTTGTACAATATGAATCATATTATAGTGTTTTTTTATCCTTTAACATTGTGTTGTGTTTCATTTTCTATAAAAACCATTGGTTTTCTTAAGATAATACAACTTGCATTACTATTACAAATATGAGCACAATTCTTTTTTATTCTTACATTTATTATTGAAATTGTAAAAAATTGGTATTCTATTTTTCAATTTATAGTCTAGGTTTATGGGACATATTTATTATTTAAGAAGCTACCATATCTTAACATATAAACATCTCAACTCCAGTGACTTAATTTAATAGAACAAGAAGCAGCACTTTTTTCTGGAAAAAGCTGTACAGTAAATACTTCAGCCTTTGTGGGCCACATAGTCTCGATTTCAGCTATGCACTTTTACATCTTGCAGCATGCATTCACCTGTAGACAATACATAAATCAATAGGCATGACTCTGTTCCAATAAAATTTTATTTATAAAAGATAGTGGGACAGATTTGGTTTGCAGATCACACCTTGTCGACCTATGCAATAGAATGCATTTCTTGATTGTTCAAAGTCTAAAACTATTTCCAGATCAGTGGGCAGATGTCCTCTGAGTGGCAATGCAGAGACTTAAGCTTGTTCTCAGTTATGGCTTATGATAATGTAACTGGGTGCATGTGTGTTAAGTCACTATAGTGGTGTCTGACTCTGTGTGAGGGTATGGACTAAAGCCCGCCAGGCTCTTCTGTCCATGGGATTCTCCAGGCAGAATTCTGGAGTGGGTTGCAGTGCTCCCCTCCAGTCTATCGTCCCAGCCCAGGGATCAAACTTGTCTCTCTTGGATTGGCAGTTGGGCTGTTTATCACTAGCACCACCTGGGAAGGTCAACAATGGGATTGTTATGGTAAAATTGTAATGTAGTGAGACAAATAATAATTTGCTTTTAAAAATACTGCATTTTTCTGCATTGCCACTGTGCATAATATTTTTGTGTTTTGCTCATTTATTTTTCATTAAGTGTTTGTCAAGCATATTAAGAGTGCTCTTCACATGTTGAGATACTTGAATAATGACCAAGATATTTCCTGATCAATAAAATCACAATAGGACTTTGAACTTTGAGTCAAACTATAGTGTTAAGAGAGATTGAAGGGATAAGAAAGAAAAACAAAAGACATTTTAAGCAGAGAAGACAGTCTGAACCAAGGTAGGAGTTTGTTCATTTTTTTTTTTTCAATTAGAAGTAGAGTTTATGCAGGGCAAACTTTGGGAGATGGTGAGGGACAGAGAAGCCTGGCATGCTGTAGGACATGGGCTTGCAAAGAGTCTAACATGACTGCGAGACTGAACAAAAACAAAAAGTATGAGATACGATCAGAGGACCAGAGAATCTAAATTGTGTAAAGAATGCAATTAGGATTAGTACCAACTGCTGAATAGAGTTAAAATAGAGTTCCATGCCCACAGGACAAGTATGTAGTAATGAAGAGGTTATGGTTGTAAAACGGTGTCGACAATGGGAATGAAATTGATTCAGTTTCAATATAATAATCATGGCATTCAATGTGGTTGGGTTAGTAGTTGATGTAAACAGAAAGAAGTAACTCCCATTTTCATTTTGATTCAGAAACAAACATTATGTTCTTGACAACATCTCACTGCAGATGAGTCAATGATTCCCAGAAACTAGCAATAATTATATAGGCACCTGCAGTGTGAAGTAATAAACAGTGAGGTGTAAGATGGGAGCTAGAGCATCTGATAAACCAATCCAGGACCTGAAGGCATCTGGAACACAGAAGGAAAACAAAAGGAGACTCTTACCACTGTCTTCAAATATTTCAAGGCTAAAATATGAAAGAAACACTGGCCCTTTTTTCTGTGTCCCGAGGAGAGAAATTTAACTTTAAATGAATTAACTTTTAAAAGCCACAGGAAGGTAATTTCAGAACAACAACAATAAAATAACTTTCTTTTTTTCTCCAGTGTCAATAAACAGAATAGTGTGAATGACTCAGAGTCTCTGGGTTGCCCAGTTTCACTAAAAGTATATAAGAAGGGGCTCTAGAGACACAAACTTTCAAAAGCAGGGGGAGACTCTTCAGAAAGAATGCAGAAAAGATATTAAACTCCACAATGTCTCTCTACATGTCCCATATTGTGTGACTGATCCTCACATTGGCCTAGAGCTTTCACTAAGATCACTTTTTGCTTGGTGTTCTCAAAATACTGTTTTAAAATTATCTGTATAATTCTCAAAATCCATAATTTACACATCTTTAACAGGTTGATTTAACTACTCCATCTGATAAAATATCTATTACTATAATTAAGTAGTACATTCTAACCACCTTAACACATAAGGACTCTTCAATACAAAATTTATTAATCTTCACCTATAACTGAGGAGGGGCTTCCCTGGTGACTCAGATGGTTAAGAATCCTCCTGCAATGCAGGAGACCCAGTTTCAATCCCTGGGTTGGGAAGATCCCCTGGAGGAGGAAATGGCAACTCACTCCAGTATTTTTGCCTGGAGAATCCGCATGGACAGAGGAGCTTGGTGGGCTCTAGTCCATGGAGTCACAAAGAGTTGGACACAACTGAGTGACTGAGCACAGCACATAACTGAAGAGATCATTCCTATAAGTGTATGTAGGTAAAACATACTTTAAAAAAGTAAGAAATTAATTCAAAGTAGCCTCCTAAATTCAGGATTACATGTAAATACATAGTTTTAGATAGATCCCTGGTGGCTCAGATGGTGAAGATTTGACCTGCAATGCAGGAGAGCTGGCTTCTATCCCTAGATTGGGATAGATTCTCCCCTGGAGAAGGAAATGGCTACTCACTCCAGTATTCTTGCCTGGAGAATTACATGAATGGAGGAGCCTGGTGGGCTATAGTCCATGAGGTCATGAAGAGTCAGACACGACAGAGCAACTAACGCTTGCACTTTTTTCCCCCACATGTATTTATGTGTAGATACTTCTGAGAATAGCAAGTGTGAAGTGCAGGCTATCATGGGCACCCTGGTGTCTTGGGCCACTCAGTGTGCACAAAGGCAGTTTTATTTATCTTTCTTTGATCTGTCTGGGCCTCCAGTCTGGCACATATTTCAGAAAAGATTAAAGAATTAAAGTAAATCTGATCATCTCAGTCCAGTATTATTTCTCATTACACAAGAGATTATTTTTTCCCCTTAAGTTCATATACAGTTTAAATACTAGTTTGACATAATGGGAAGGAAATGTTGGTTTTATTTTCCCCCAACATTCCCAGTTTGACCCTACATTATCTATTTTTGGTCTCATTCTTAGCAAAATTACATAGTAATTGGTAGAATTTTTTCATAGGATCAAAGAGTATAAAGTGCTAATCGCTCAGTCATGGTTGACTCTTTGCAACCCTGTGGACTGTAGCCCGCTAGGCTCCTCTGCGCCTGGAATTCTCCAGACAAGAATACTGGGGTGGGTTGTCATTCTTTTCTCCAGGGTATCTTCCTGATCCAGGAATCGAACCCAGAATCTCTCACACTCTAGACGGATCCTTTACCTTCTGAGCCACAAGTAGCATAAAATCCCTCTGCAAATTAGTGGCAAAGAGTATGAATTTCTTTCCCTAACAAGTGGTGCAAATAGCATATCCACTAGATGGCAGAGTGACACTGTAATTTAAACCAAGGCACACATAATATGCATTGATTGCTTTAGGGAAAGTAGCAGAAATCGATAGAAAGCAAGATGTTCGTGATTTAAATGTAACTTTGAAAACATTTTATTCTGTGAAGGAAAACTGTGACCTGTTGTGTCGACCGACAGAGGATGCTGAGGCCATCAAGCCATCAGCAGGGCTCCTGCACCCCCACCTCTCGCTCAGGCTGGTGAGCCCTGAGGAACTCTGGATGGAAACAGAGCTGCACCCGAGGGAACACAGGATACAAAAGACCAGGGTCCTGGCCCTAAGTAGTTAAGGTGCAGCTCAAAGGGGTGATATCAAGGAGCCCAGACTGTTCCCTCTTCCCAGGCGCAGAAAAGCCCTAAATTTATTAACGTGAGCTATCTGGTTTTCTTTAATTTCCAGTAATCTTCTAATGGTTTGACTACCTGGGTTTTGTTGCACAATGCATTTACATTCTGACTCCTCCCTTCCCTTTTCAGGGCAGTTTCTCTGAACTAACTGAGACGTTGTCTTCCAGGTTTGTGTGTGCGTGGCTGCTCAGTCGTGTCCAACTCTTTTGTGACCCCACAGACTGTAGCCCACCAGGCTCCTCTGTCCATGGGACTCTCCAGGCAAGAGTATTGGAGCGGGTAGCCATTTCCTCCTCCAGGGGAACTTCCTGACCTAGGCATTGAACCTGGGTCTCCTACATTACAGGTGAATTATTTATTATCTGAGCCACCAGGGAAGCCCCTTATTTTCTAGGTCCATAGAATAAAAAATAATTCTGTTTTTCTTTTTTTTTTGTTTTGTTTTGTTAGTTGGTAATTTGTTAGTTGGTAGTCTCTTTCAGGAATAAGGAAACCAGTGTTCAAAGATGGCAATTTACTAGATCACATTCAAGCATCAACTCACCTTTGATTTTTATCTTTGTTTTTCCAATTTTCGTTTTTGAACTAGGAGCGATGTGTTGGCTCTTGATCACTTACATAATCACATAGTTTAGGTAAGGAAGAGTGTTAACACTTCATTTCAATTAATTTTATAAGAAATACACAAAAGTATGGTTAATAATATGTGCAGATATTAGTATAAATATTAAAATACTTACAAAAGCAAATACTATTAATATATTACAAAAACAAGAATGCATAACAAAGTTATGTTATTAATATATATATATATATATAATTCAATGACAAAGCAAAAATATTCATAAGCCAAAACTATAGGAAATGAAAAGAGAAATAGACTCTAAATTCAAACTAAAAACAATATATGATATATATATATATGTGTGTGTGTGTGTGTGTGTGTGATTGTTTCTGTTATAATCCCAAATAACACAATTACATATATATCACAGAAATCTACTAGTAAGCAATAGAATTTTTTACAATCTTTCTTAAGCAATTTTAAAAATTGACTATATCTTAGCCCATAAGTAAAACACAACAATTTTAATAGCAAACTTATCATTTTTTGGTTATTAGCAAATACAAGAGTAAATAAAGCAGTCCATTTAAAACTGTAAAATCATGCCTTTAAAAAATTACAAAGGAATAATATAGACTACCATAGCAAAAATTACTATATGAGATATAATGTAGGTGATAATCAAAATAAATTACATGATATAGCATACTGATATCAATTATCAGTATTAAAAAATTAAATTAGATAAATTTAATTAAAAAATTAAAATAGATAAAGCATTCTTCTGGCAAGAGCTATTAAAAGTCCTTAAGATACTGTTAAGACTTAAAATTTAATCTTCCCACTCATCCTCCCAAAAACTTTTCAGACCAGGGGAGTCAAATGAATAAACCATACTTTTGCATCACTGTGGGAAAGATAACTGCATGAAGTGAAATTTACCTGTAAGTAAATAAATACTCATGAGAAGTGCAAAGACCTCTGGGTCTCAAATTACCATAATTCTAAGTGTGTAAATGAAGAAATCTGAAGACACAGTTTAGAAAAGAGAAAAGGAAAGTGGAGATCTTATTAGTATAAAAGGGACAAAACAGGTAAAATAAATAATAAAGTTCTACTCACATAACCAGTAATTGAAAGCAGGTCAAAAGTCTGATAGGAAGCAGCACTGGCTGCAAGAAAAAGGCTAGCAATTGTATAGAATTTGAGGTGCAAACTTCAGGGAAATTTCTTTCTAAGACAGAGGAGGAAAGGAAAAGGATGACCATAGAGTTATAAATGTTAACAGAAGCAAAATGAGTAAATTGTGTTAAGGATCTTCCAGAAACAAGATAAAAGAAACATACACGCAAAAAACTGATAATCAAAATCTCTCAACAACCATGCATTTTACATAGAGAGGGATTTATATATAGATTTAGGTATATGCCGATGATGAAGCTGAAACTCTAGTACTCTAGCCACGTGGTGTGAAGAGCCAATGCATTGGAAAAGATCCTGATGCTGGGAAAGATTGAAGGCAAAAGAAGAGAGTGGCTGAGGATGAGATGGTTGGATGGCATCACTGACTCACTGGACATGAATTTGAGCAAATTCTGAGGGATAGTGAAGAACAGGGAAGCTTGGCATGCTGCAGTCCATGGGATCTCTAAGAGTCAGACACGACTTAGCAACTGACTGACAACAAAATAGATACATTCATACATATCTGTGTATAAGTGTGAGTATATGTATGTGTGTGTGTGTATTCACATATACTTCATTTCACTACACTACAGAAGAAAACAGCACTAAACTAGAATTCTTGTAAGCCACAGAAAACCCAAAACTTACTCCACTAAGTTATCAAAAAAAGAAAAGAAAAAATCTGTATCCATACAATGCTACTATAAAGGGAGGGGGGAAAAGCATAAAATGTGTCAAAATATTCCAAACAATGAATATGTCCCTGTAATAACACCATATGTACACAGAGACACACTCAGAACAGACAAAAACCGTTAACACTCTGAATTGAACTAAATCTCCTTAAATAATTATTTGGAAATATTAAAAATATTTCATAGAGGGGGAGGAGCCAAGATGGCGGAGGAGTAGGACGGGGAGAACACTTTCTCCCCCACAAATTCATCAAAAGAGCATTTAAACGTCGAGTAAATTCCACAAAACAACTTCTGAATGCCGGCAGAGGACATCAGGCACCCAGAAAAGCAACCCAACTCTTCGAAAGGAGGTAGGAAAAAATATTAAAAACAAACAAACAAAAAGAGACAAAAGAGGGAGGGACGGAGTTCCGTCCCGGAAGGGAATCTTAAAAGAGAGAAGTTTCCAAACATCAGAAACCTTCTCACTGCGAATCTGTGCCAAGCTTTGGAAGCACAGAGGGCAACATAACAGGGAGAAAAAATAAATAAACAATTTAAAACTCGCAGATTGCGAGCCCTACGGTAACTCCCCCAGCAGAGAAGCAGCGCAGACGCCTGCATCCGCCATTAGCAAACCGGGGCTGGGCAGGGAGGGAGGGCGTGGGCTGCATCGCTGAGAGTAAGAATCTGGCCTGAATACCCTGAGCGCTATCTGAGCGAAATAATTTGGGCTAGCAAACCAGACTGTGGGATACCTACCACGCGAAAAGCCAGCCCTAACCTAAGACCGCCAGGCCCGCGCACGGAACAAAGGACTGAACAGAGATAGCCGGCTGCAGACCTTCCCCCTCCGGTGACAGGCAGCCAGAGCCGGAAGGGGGCAATCGCAGCCCCAGAGAGACATTATCTATAAAATTGTAAGCAGGCTTCTTTGCTAACTAAAACTTCTTGGGGGTCTGGACGGTCAACATCTGCCTGAGAAGGTGCGCGGTTTTACATCCAGATAACCGAGTGGCGGGAGGCGATAAGTCGCAGCATTGGCTCGCCTGGGAAGAGCAAATTGGCGCCGGACCTGGGAAGAGCAAAACGCAGGCCCAACAGAGTCTGCGCCTCTGAGGACTACCCGAGTGCCTGAACCTGAGCGGCTTGGACCCGGGAGGTGCATGCAGCCCAGGGCCAGCCTCGGATTGTTCCCGGCAGAACAACCTAGAGTCCGAGCAGTGTGGACAGGGAGGCTACACGCGCCGTGAGCGGGAGCAGACCCAGGGTGGCTGAGGCACTGCGAGCCCACGCCAGTGTTATTTGTTTGCAGCATCCCTCCCTCCATCCCCACAGCGCGACTGAACAAGTAAGCCTAAAAAAAAAAAAAAAAAAAAGTGTCCTCCACCGTGCCCTTTGAGTCAGGGCGGAAACCAGATACTGAAGAGACTAGCAAACAGAAGAAGATATAACAGAGGGAAACGCCTTGGAAGCTACAGGCAATAGATCAAAACCCTGTGGTTACTACGGACTACATAGGAAGGGGCCTATAGATCTTGAGAAACATAAATTTGACCAAGGAACTAGCCAAAATGAACTGAACAACACCCACAAAAAAAAAAAAAAAAAAAAGTCCTAGATATATTTTTTATTATTTTACGATCATTCTTTCTTTTTTTTTTTTTAAAAAAAAAAAAATTTTAAGTCCTCTATTGTTCCTTTAATTTTCACTTTTATAACCTATTACTTTGCAAAAAAAAAAAAAAAAAAAAGACCCTATTTTTTCTTCTTCAGCAAACTTCACATATATATATTTTATAATTTTTTGACCTTGTTTTTTTTTTTTTTGTTTTTTTTTTTTTTTTTTTCTTCTTTTCTTTAACATTGTATTTTGAAATTCCAAACTCTACTCTAGATTTTTAATTTTCGCTTTTTGGTATATGTTATCAATTTTGTACCTATAGTTTTTTTTTTATATAATATCTGTGACTTTTTTTTTTTTTTTTTTCTTCTTCTCTGTTTCTTTCTCTTCTTCTTTTATATAACATTGTATATCTGAAATTCCAAACTTTACTCTAGATTTTTAATTTATGCTTTTTGGTATTTGATATCAATTTTGTACCTGTATTTTCTTTATAATTTTTGTGACATTGTTGTATTTGTTTGTTTGTTTTCTCTCTTTTTTTTTTTCTTCTTCTTTTTTTTTTTTTAACATTGTATTTTGAAATTCCAAACTGTACTCTAGATTTTTAATTTTTGCTTTCTGGTATTAGTTATCAATTTTGTACCTGTACTTTCTTTATAATTTTCACGACCTTGTTTGTTTTTGTTTGTCTGTTTTTTCTCTCTTTCTTTTCCTTCTTTTTTCTTTAACATCGTATTTTTTGAAATTCCAAACTCTACTCTAGATTTTTAATTTTCACTTTCTGGTATTAGTTATCAATTTTGTACCTGTACTTTTTCTTTATAATTTTTTGACCTTGTTTGTTTTTGTTTGTTCGTTCTTTCTCTCTTTCTTTTCCTTCTTCTTTTCTTTAACATCGTATTTTTTGAAATTCCAAACTCTACTCTAGATTTTTGATTTTTGCTTTTATGTATTTGTTACCAATTTTGTACCTTTAAGGACCCAATCTTCAGGACCCATTTTTCACTAGGAGTGAGATTACTGGCTTGACTGCTCTCTCTCCCTTTGACCCTCCTTTTTCTCCACCAGGTCGCCTGTGTCTCCTCCCTAACCCCTCTCTACTCTACCCAACTCTGTGAATTTCTGTGTGTTCCAGATGGTGGAGAACACTTAGGAACTGATTACTGGCTGGATCTGTCTCCCTCCTTTTCATTCCCCCTTTTATCCTTCTGGCCACCTCTGTTACCTTCCTCCTTCTTCTCTTCTCTGTATAACCCCGTGAACATCTCTGAGTGGTCCAGTTGTGGAGTGCACATAAGGAAGTGACTACTGGCTAGCCCACTCTCTCCACTATTGATTCACCTCATCTCATTTGGGTCACCTCTAACTCCCTCCTCCTCTTCTCTTCTCCATGTAACCCTGTGAACCTCTCTGAGTGACCT
This sequence comes from Bos mutus, assembly GCF_027580195.1. Lineage (NCBI taxonomy): Eukaryota > Metazoa > Chordata > Mammalia > Artiodactyla > Bovidae > Bos > Bos mutus. The sequence goes on from NW_027218717.1 coordinate 10,079, forward strand.
CACTGTAGAGAAACTTATCATCTTTAATGTAGATGTTTTATCAATGGTGCTGTAGAGAAGGAGAAGTTTTGAAACTACTGTAAAAATAAGACCGATAATCGGAAGCAGGAGACTTAAGTCCAAACCCTGACTCCAGGAACTCCTGACTCAAGGAACATTCATTGACAGGAGCTCATCAAATGCCTCCATACTGACACTGAAACCAAGCACCACACAAGGGCCAATAAATTCAGGGCAAGACATACCAAGCAAATTCTCCAGCAACAAAGGAACACAGCCCTGAGCTTTCAAGATACAGGCTGCCCAAAGTCACCCCAAAACTATAGACATCTCATAACTCATTACTGGACATTTCATTGCACTCCAGAGAGAAGAAATACAGCTCCACCCACCAGAACACCGACACAAGCTTCCCTAACCAGGAAACCTTGACAAGCCACCTGTACAAACCCACACACAGTGAGGAAACGCCATAATAAAGAGAACTCCACAAACTGCCAGAATACAGAAAGGACACCCCAAACTCAGCAATTTAAACAAGATGAAGAGACAGAGGAATACTCAGCAGATAAAGGAACAGGATAAATGCCCACCAAACCAAACAAAAGAGGAAGAGATAGGGAATCTACCTGATAAAGAATTCGAATAATGATAGTGAAATTGATCCAAAATCTTGAAACTAAAATGGAATCACAGATAAATAGCCTGAGACAAGGATTGAGAAGATGCAAGAAAGGTTTAACAAGGACCTAGAAGAAATAAAAAGAGTCAATATATAATGAATAATGCAATAAGTGAAATTAAAAACACTCTGGAGGCAACAAATAGTAGAATAACAGAGGCAGAAGACAGGATTAGTGAATTAGAAGATAGAATGGTAGAAATAAATGAATCAGAGAGGATAAAAGAAAAACGAATTAAAAGAAATGAGGACAATCTCAGAGACCTCCAGGACAATATTAAACGCTACAACATTCGAATCATAGGGTTCCAGAAGAAGAAGACAAAAAGAAAGACCATGAGAAAATACTTGAGGAGATAATAGTGGAAAACTTCCTAAACTGGGGAAGGAAATAATCACCCAAGTCCAAGAAACCCAGAGAGTACCAAACAGGATAAAACCCAAGGAGAAACACCCAAGACACATATTAATCAAATTAACAAAGATCAAACACAAAGAACAAATATTAAAAGCAGCAAGGGAAAAACAACAAATAACACACAAGGGAATTCCCATAAGGATAACAGCTGATCTTTCAATAGAAACTCTTCAAGCCAGGAGGGAATGGCAAGACATACTTAAAATGATGAAAGAAAATAACCTACAGCCCAGATTATTGTACCCAGCAAGGATCTCATTCAAGTATGAAGGAGAAATCAAAAGCTTTTCAGACAAGCAAAAGCTGAGAGAATTCTGCACCACCAAACCAGCTCTCCAACAAATACTAAAGGATACTCTCTAGACAGGAAACACAAAAACGGGTGTATAAACTCGAACCCAAAACAATAAAGTAAATGGCAACGGGAACATACTTATCAGTAATTACCTTAAATGTAAATGGGTTGAATGCCCCAACCAAAAGACAAAGACTGGCTGAATGGATACAAAAACAAGACCCTACATATGTTGTCTACAAGAGACCCACCTCAAAACAGGGGACACATACAGACTGAAAGTGAAGGGCTGGAAAAAAGATTTTCCATGCAAATAGGGACCAAAAGAAAGCAGGAGTAGCAATACTCATATCAGATAAAATAGACTTTAAAACAAAGGCTGTGGAAAGAGACAAAGAAGGTCACTACATAATGATCAAAGGATCAATCCAAGAAGAAGATATAACAATTATAAATATATATGCACCCAACACGGAGCACCACAGCACGTAAGACAAATGCTAACAAGTATGAAAGGAGAAATTAACAATAACACAATAATAGTGGGAGACTTTAATACCCCACTCACACCTATGGATAGATCAACTAAACAGAAAATTAACAAGGAAACACAAACTTTAAACGATACAATAGACCAGTTAGACCTAATTGATATCTATAGATCATTTCATCCCAAAACAATGAATTTCACCTTTTTCTCAAGCGCACATGGAACCTTCTCCAGGATAGATCACATCCTGGGCCATATAAAGCTAGCCTTGGTAAATTCAAAAAATAGAAATCATTCCAAGCATTTTTTCTGACCACAATGCAGTAAGATTAGATCTCAATTACAGGAGAAAACTATTAAAAATTCCAACATATGGAGGCTGAACAACACGCTGCTGAATAACCAACAAATCACAGAAGAAATCAAAAAGAAATCAAAATTTGCATAGAAACGAATGAAAATGAAAACACAACAACCCAAAACCGGTGGGACACGGTAAAAGCAGTCCTAAGGGGAAAGTTCATAGCAATACAGGCACACCTCAAGAAACAAGAAAAAAGTCAAATAAATAACCTAACTCTGCACCTAAAGCAACTAGAAAAGGAAGAAATGAAGAACCCCAGGGTTAGTAGAAGGAAAGAAATCTTAAAAATTAGAGCAGAAATAAATGCAAAAAGAAACAAAAGAGACCATAGCAAAAATCAACAAAACCAAAAGCTGGTTCTTTGAAAGGATAAATAAAATTGACAAACCATTAGCCAGACTCATCAAGAAACAAAGGGAGAAAAATCAAATCAACAAAATTAGAAACGAAAAATGGAGAGATCACAACAGACAACACAGAAATACAAAGGATCATAAGAGACTACTATCAACAATTATATGCCAATAAAATGGACAACGTGGAAGAAATGGACAAATTCTTAGAAAAGTACAACTTTCCAAAACTGGACCAGGAAGAAATAGAAAATCTTAACAGACCCATCACAAGCATGGAAATTGAAACTGTAATCAAAAATCTTCCAGCAAACAAAAGCCCCGGTCCAGACGGCTTCACAGCTGAATTCTACCAAAAATTTAGAGAAGAGCTAACACCTATCCTGCTCAAACTCTTCCAGAAAATTGCAGAGGAAGGTAAACTCCCAAACTCATTCTATGAGGCCACCATCACCCTAATACCAAAACCTGACAAAGATCCCACAAAAAAGAAAACTACAGGCCAATATCACTGATGAACATAGATGCAAAAATCCTTAACAAAATTCTAGCAATCAGAATCCAACAATACATTAAAAAGATCATACACCATGATCAAGTGGGCTTTATCCCAGGGATGCAAGGATTCTTCAATATCCGCAAATCAATCAATGTAATACACCACATTAACAAATTGAAAAATAAAAACCATATGATTATCTCAATAGATGCAGAGAAAGCCTTTGACAAAATTCAACATCCATTTATGATAAAAACTCTCCAGAAAGCAGGAATAGAAGGAACATACCTCAACATAATAAAAGCTATATATGACAAACCCACTGCAAACATTATCCTCAATGGTGAAAAATTGAAAGCATTTCCTCTAAAGTCAGGAACAAGACAAGGGTGCCCACTTTCACCATTACTATTCAACATAGTTTTGGAAGTTTTGGCCACAGCAATCAGAGCAGAAAAAGAAATAAAAGGAATCCAAATTGGAAAAGAAGAAGTAAAACTCTCACTATTTGCAGATGACATGATCCTCTACATAGAAAACCCTAAAGAGTCCACCAGAAAATTACTAGAAATAATCAATGACTACAGTAAAGTTGCAGGATATAAAATCAACACACAGAAATCCCTGGCATTCCTATACACTAATAATGAGAAAACAGAAAGAGAAATTAAGGAAACAATTCCATTCACCATTGCAACGGAAAGAATAAAATACTTAGGAATATATCTACCTAAAGAAACTAAAGACCTATATATAGAAAAACTATAAAACACTGGTGAAAGAAATCAAAGAGGACACTAATAGATGGAGAAATATACCATGTTCATGGATTGGAAGAATCAATATAGTGAAAATGAGTATACTACCCAAAGCAATTTATAGATTCAATGCAATCCCTATCAAGCTACCAACAGTATTCTTCACAGAGCTAGAACAAATAATTTCACAATTTGTATGGAAATACAAAAAACCTCGAATAGCCAAAGCGATCTTGAGAAAGAAGAATGGAACTGGAGGAATCAACCTACCTGACTTCAGGCTCTACTACAAAGCCACAGTTATCAAGACAGTATGGTACTGGCACAAAGACAGAAATATTGATCAATGGAATAAAATAGAAAGCCCAGAGATAAATCCACATTACATATGGACACCTTATCTTCGACAAAGGAGGCAAGAATATACAATGGATTAAAGACAATCTCTTTAACAAGTGGTGCTGGGAAATCTGGTCAACCACTTGTAAAAGAATGAAACTGGACCACTTTCTAACACCATACACAAAAATAAACTCAAAATGGATTAAAGATCTAAACGTAAGACCAGAAACTATAAAACTCCTAGAGGAGAACATAGGCAAAACACTCTCTGACATACATCACAGCAGGATCCTCTATGACCCACCTCCCAGAATATTGGAAATAAAAGCAAAAATAAACAAATGGGACCTAATTAACCTTAAAAGCTTCTGCACATCAAAGGAAACTATTAGCAAGGTGAAAAGACAGCCTTCAGAATGGGAGAAAATAATAGCAAATGAAGCAACCGACAAACAACTAATCTCAAAAATATACAAGCAACTCCTACAGCTCAACTCCAGAAAAATAAACGACCCAATCAAAAATGGGCCAAAGAACTAAATAGACATTTCTCCAAAAAAAGACATACAGATGGCTAACAAACACATGAAAAGATGCTCAACATCACTCATTATCAGAGAAATGCAAATCAAAACCACTATGAGGTACCATTTCACACCAGTCAGAATGGCTGCGATCCAAAAGTCTACAAATAATAAATGCTGGAGAGGGTGTGGAGAAAAGGGAACCCTCTTACACTGTTGGTGGAATGCAAACTAGTACAGCCACTATGGAGAACAGTGTGAGATTCCTTAAAAACTGGAAATAGAACTGCCTTATGATCCAGCAACCCCACTGCTGGGCATACACACTGAGGAAACCAGAAGGGAAAGAGACACGTGTACCCCAATGTTCATCGCAGCACTGTTTATAATAGCCAAGACATGGAAGCAACCTAGATGTCCATCAGCAGATGAATGGATAAGAAAGCTGTGGTACATATACACAATGGAGTATTACTCAGCCATTAAAAAGAATACATTTGAATCAGTTCTAATGAGGTGGATGAAACTGGAGCCTATTATACAGAGTGAAGTAAGCCAGAAGGAAAAACATAAATACAGTATACTAACGCATATATATGGAATTTAGAAAGATGGTAATAATAACCCGTGTATGAGACAGCAAAAGAGACACTGATGTATAGAACAGTCTTATGGACTCTGTGGGAGAGGGAGAGGGTGGGAAGATTTGGGAGAATGGCAATGAAACATGTAAAATATCATGTAGGAAACGAGTTGCCAGTCCAGGTTCGATGCACGATGCTGGATGCTTGGGGCTGGTGCACTGGGACGGCCCAGAGGGATGGTATGGGGAGGGAGGAGGGAGGAGGGTTCGGGATGGGGAACACATGTATACCTGTGGCGGATTCATTTTGATATTTGGCAAAACTAATACAATTATGTAAAGTTTAAAAATAAAATAAAATTGGAAAAAAAAAAATATTTCATAAATGTAAAATAAAACATGAATAGAAAAAAGACATTATGCCAAAAAAGAGTTGGTTGTGTCACGCGAGTGTATGTTCCTTGGTTCTTTGTCTCGTCACAACAAAGATTTGGAGCGAGGGACATTAAAGCCTTCGGCGCTTCACAGCTCTTGTGTCTTGGACAAACCGTGTTATAGCTCTTAAGCAAATCAGTGTTACAGCTCTATTTTATTTAGAAGATAGCAGGAGAGAGAGAGTGAGAGAGAGAGAGAGCGCACGCATGCACGCGGGAGAGAGAGAGTCCGTGAGAAAGTGCTTTGGCTCCTCCTTTTATATGTTTTTTTTCTCCACCTGGGCCTGCCCTATGCAAATTGGGCTTAGCCAGGAGTGCTGTTTGTTCTGCCTGAAGTCTTCACTCTGGTCCTTGGCCCTTCGTTCGACCTTCCTTGTCTTTTAGCCACCGCCATTTTGGACTCCTTTTCCCTATTCTATCTACCTAACATTCCCCCCTCAAGAGATGGGAGGCCCAATTCTTTGGGATTAGGGGTGTCGAGGTCTTTATGGCTACTTCCTGCTGAACTGGGATGGTGAGGGGCATTGGGCCTTCCCCTCTTGCTAGTCTCAATCCTCAGAGTCCTTATAGCAGTGTCCAAGGGTGTGTGATATTTTCCGTGGTCAGCTGTAGTTTTATATCTTTGTTGAACTGGCACTGCATGTTGTAGCTGGTTGACCTGGGCAGAGACAAAACAGGTTAGACAATTGACAGTACATGGAATAATCATAACAAGGACTAGTAGGGACATTGGTCATTTTTAAATTCACATGGCCAGGATGGCTCAAGTCCCTCCTTGTTCAGGGATCAGAAGATCTATCTCCTGTCTGTTTTGGAGTACAGTCTCTGTCAAGCTGTGTTGGCTCTTCAGAGT
>NW_027218718.1:0-11202 GCF_027580195.1 Bos mutus
GAACTGACCACGTGACTGATCATGCACTACTGACGTGGCTATCATGCCCTGCTCACTAGGCTGATCATGCAATGATCACCTAGCTACCATGTACTGGTCACGTGACTGATCATGCACTGATCACGTAATTGATCATGCACTGATCACATGGCTGATCATGCACTGGTCACGTGGCTATCATGCACTGATTACGTGGCTATCATGCACTGATCACGTGGCTGTTCATACAGTGATCACGTGCCTGGTCATGCACAGATCACGTGACTAATCGTTAACTGATCACGTGGCTATAATGCAATGATCACGTGGATATCATGCACTGATCACGTGCCTGTCATGCACAGATCACGTGACTAATCATGAATTGATCACGTGGGTATCATGCACTGATCACGTGGCTGAACATACACTGATCGCGTGCCTGATCATTCACAGATCACGTGATTAACTATGAAGTGATCACGTGGCTATCATGCGCTGATCACGTGGATATCACGCACTGATAACGTGGCTGTTCATACACCTATCACGTGACTCATCATGGACTCATCACGTGGCTATCATGCACTGATCACATGGCTGATCATACACTGCTTACGTAACTGATCATGCAATCATCACCTGGCTATGATGTACTGATCACGTGGCTGATCATGCAATGATCACGTAGCTACCATGTACTGGTCACGTGACTGATCATGCACTGATCACGTAAATGATCATTCACTGATCACGTGACTGATCATGCACTGATGACGTGACTGATCATGCACTGATCACGTGGCAATCATGCAATGATCATGTGGCTAGCATTCACTGATCTGGTGGCTATCATTCACTGATCATGTGTCGAATTATGCAATGATCACGTGACTGATCATGCACTGATTACGTGACTGATCATGCACTGATCATTTGGCTATCATGCACTCATTACCTGGCTATCGTGCACTGATCAGGTGGTTGATCATACACTGATCACGAGACTGATCATGCACTGATCACGTCTATATCATGCAACAATCACATGACTGCCCATGCACTGATCACGTGGATGATCATACACTGATCATGTGACAGATCATGCAGTGATCACGTGGCTATCATGCACTGATCAAGTGGCTGATCATATTCTGCTCCCGAAACTGATCATGCACTGATCACGTGGCTATCATGCACTGCTCACGTGGCTGATCATGCAATGATCACGTAGCTAGCATGTACTGGTCACGTGACTGATCATGCACTGATCACGTAATTGATCATGCACTGATCACGTGGCTATCATGCACTGATCACGTGGCTATCATGCTCTGATCACGTAGCTACCCTGTACTGGTCACGTGACTGATCATGCACTGATCACGTGACTGATCATGCACTGATCACGTGGCTATCATGCACTGCTCACGGGGCTGATCATGCACTGCTCACGTGGCTGATCATGCAATGATCACGTAGCTACCATGTACTGGTCACGTGACTGATCATGCAGTGATCACGTATTTGATAATGCACTGATCACCTGGCTTATCATGCATTGATCACGTGGCTGATCATGCACTGATACTGTGACTGAGCATGGACTGATCACATGACTATCATGTAGTTTTCAAGTGACTTAGTGGTGCTAATCATGTGACTGATCATGCGCTGATCAGTTGGCTATCATGCACTGATTACTTGGCGGATCATACACTGATCACGTGCCTGATCATGCACTTATCACGTGACTGATCATGCACTGATCATCTGGCTATCATGCACTCATTACCTGGCTATCGTGCACTGATCATGTGGTTGATCATACACCGATCACGAGAGTGATCATGCACTGATCACGTCTATATCATGCACCAATCACATGACTGCTCATGCACTGATCACGTGGATGATCATACACTGATCATGTGACAGACATTGCAGTGATCACGTGGCTATCATGCACTGATCACGTGGCTGATCATGCAATGTTCACGTAGCTACCATGTACTGGTCACGTGACTGATCATGCACTGATCACGTAATTGATCATGCACTGATCACGTGGCTATCATGCACTGATCACGTGGCTATCATGCACTGATCACGTGGCTATCATGCACTGATCACGTAGCTACCCTGTACTGGTCACGTGACTGATCATGCACTGATCACGTAATTGATCATGCACTGATCACGCGGCTGATCATGCACTGATCACGTGACTGATCATGCACTGATCACGTGACTGATCATGCACTGATCACGTGGCTATCATGCACTGCTCACGTGGCTGATCATGCAATGATCACGTAGCTACCATGTACCGGTCACTTGACTGATCGTGCACTGATCACGTAATTGATAATGCACTGATCACCTGGCTTATCATGCATTGCTCACGTGGCTGATCATGCACTGATACCGTGACTGAGCATGGGTTGATCACATGACTATCATGTAGTGTTCAAGTGACTTAATGGTGCTGATCATGTGACTGATCATGCGCTGATCAGTTGGCTATCATGCACTGATTACTTGGCTGATCATACACTGATCACGTGATTGATCATGCACTGATCATCTGGCTATCATGCACTCATTACCTGGCTATCGTGCACTGATCATGTGGTTGATCATACACCGATCACGAGACTGATCATGCACTGATCACGTCTATATCATGCACCAATCACATGACTGCCCATGCACTGATCACGTGGATGATCATACACTGATCATGTGACAGATCATGCAGTGATCACGTGGCTATCATGCACTGATCAAGTGGCTGATAATACTCTGCTCCCGAAACTGATCATGCACTGATCACGTGGCTATCATGCACTGCTCACGTGGCTGATAATTCAATAATCACGTAGCTAGCATGTACTGGTCACGTGACTGATCATGCACTGATCACGTAATTGATCATGCACTGATCACGTGGCTCATCATGCACTGGCACGTGACTGTTCATGCAGTGATCACGTGACTCATCATGCACTGATCACGTGGCTATCATGCACTGATCACGTGGCTGATCATACACTGATCACGTGCCTGATCATGCACAGATCACGTGACTAATCATGAACTGATCACGTGGGTACCAGGCACTGATCACGTGGATATCATGCACTCATCACGTTACTGATCATACACCTATCACGTGATTGATCATGCACTGATTACGTGGCTATCATGCACTGATCACGTTGCTGATCATACACTGCTCACGTGGCTGGTCATGCACAGATCACGTGACTAATCGTGAACAGATCACGTGGGTTTCGGGCACTGATCACGAAAATATCATGCACTGATCACGTGGCTGATCATACACCTATCACGTGACTGATCCTGCACTGATCACGTGGCTATCATGCACTGATCACGTGGCTGATCATACACTGCTCTCACTGATCAAGTGATCATGATGATCACGTGGCTGATCATGCAATGATCACGTGGCTATCATGCACTGCTCACGTGGTTGATCATGCAAAGGTCACGTAGCTACAATGTACTGGTCACCTGACTGATCATGCACTGATCACTAAATTCATCATGCACTGATCACGTGGATCATCATGCACTGATCACGTGGCTGATCATACACTGATCACGTGCCTGGTCATGCAGAGATCACGTGACTAATCGTTAACTGATCACGTGGCTATAATGCAATGATCACGTGGATATCATGCACTGATCACGTGCCTGTCATGCACAGATCACGTGACTAATCATGAATTGATCCCGTGGGTATCATGCACTGATCACATAATTGATCATGAACTGACCACGTGACTGATCATGCACTACTGACGTGGCTATCATGCCCTGCTCACTAGGCTGATCATGCAATGATCACCTAGCTACCATGTACTGGTCACGTGACTGATCATGCACTGATCACGTAATTGATCATGCACTGATCACATGGCTGATCATGCACTGGTCACGTGGCTATCATGCACTGATTACGTGGCTATCATGCACTGATCACGTGGCTGTTCATACAGTGATCACGTGCCTGGTCATGCACAGATCACGTGACTAATCGTTAACTGATCACGTGGCTATAATGCAATGATCACGTGGATATCATGCACTGATCACGTGCCTGTCATGCACAGATCACGTGACTAATCATGAATTGATCACGTGGGTATCATGCACTGATCACGTGGCTGAACATACACTGATCGCGTGCCTGATCATTCACAGATCACGTGATTAACTATGAAGTGATCACGTGGCTATCATGCGCTGATCACGTGGATATCACGCACTGATAACGTGGCTGTTCATACACCTATCACGTGACTCATCATGGACTCATCACGTGGCTATCATGCACTGATCACATGGCTGATCATACACTGCTTACGTAACTGATCATGCAATCATCACCTGGCTATGATGTACTGATCACGTGGCTGATCATGCAATGATCACGTAGCTACCATGTACTGGTCACGTGACTGATCATGCACTGATCGTAAATGATCATTCACTGATTCACTGATCATGCACTGATCACGTGACTGATCATGCACTGCTGATCATGCACTGATCACGTGGCTGATCATGCACTGATCACGTGGCTGATCATGCACTGATCATGTGGCTATCATTCACTGATCATTCACTGATCATATGGCTGATCATGTCACTGATCATGCACTGATATGACTGATCATGCACTGATCACGTGGCTATCATGCACTGATCTGATCGTGACTGATCATGTGACTGATCATACACTGACTGATGATCACTGATGATTTGGCTATCATGCACTCATGACTGCTGATCATGCACTGATCACTGATGGCTGATCATGCACTGATCACGTGGTGATGATCACGTGGCTGACACTGATCATGCACTGATCACGTGACTGATCATGCACTGATCACGTCTATATCATGCAACAATCACGTGACTGATCATGCACTGATCACGTGACTGATGATGATCACGTGATGATGCACTGATCACGTGGCTGATCATGCACTGATCACGTGGCTATCATGCACTGATCATCTGTGGCTGATCATGCTGATCTGATCACGTGATCTGATCACTGATGCATCATGCACTCTGCATCATGCACTCACGTGACTGATCATCATGCACTGATCACGTGGCTGATCATGCACTGATCACGTGGCTGATCATGCACTGATCGTGCACTGATCACGATCGCTGATCATGCATGATGCACTGATCATGCACTGATCACGTGGCTGATCATGCACTGATCACGTGGCTGATCATGCACTGATCACGCACTGATCATGCACTGATCACGTGACTGATCATCACGTGACACATGCACTGATCACGGCTGATCATGCACTGATCACGTGGCTATCATGCTGACTGATCACGTGGCTATCTGATCACTGATCACGTGACTGACTGATCACTGCACTGATCATTACTGATCACGTGACTGATCATGCACTGATCACGCTGATCTGATCATGCACTGATCACGTGGCTGATCATGCACTGATCACGTGGCTGATCATGCACTGATCACGTGCTGATCATGCTGATGATCACGTGACTGATCATGCACTGATCACGTGGCTGATCATGCACTCACGTCACGTGATCTGATCATGCACTGATCACGCTATCATTGATAATGCACTGATCACACTGGCTTATCATGCATTGATCACGTGGCTGATCATCATGCACTGATCACTGTGACTGATCATGGACTGATCACGTGACTGATCATGCACTGATCGTGACTGATCAAGGGCACTGATCGTGACTGATCATGTGATGGCTGATCATGCACTGATCACGTGGCTATCATGCACTGATCACGTGGCTGATCATGCACTGATCATGCACTGATCACGTGCTGATCATGATCGTGCTGATCATGCACTGATCACGTGACTGATCATGCACTGATCATCTGGCTATCATGCACTGATTACCTGGCTATCGTGCACTGATCACGTGGTTGATCATACACTGATGATCATGCACTGATCACGTCTATGATCGATGATCACGTGACTGATCATGCACTGATCACGATCTGCATATCATGCACCAATCACATGACTGATCATGCACTGATCACGTGGATGATCATACACTGATCATGTGACAGATCATGCAGTGATCACGTGGCTATCATGCACTGATCACGTGGCTGATCATGCACTGATCACGTGGCTGATCATGCACTGATCACGTGGCTGATCATGCACTGATCACGTGGCTGATCATGCTGATCACGTGTGCACTGATCATGCACTGCTGATCATCACTGCATCACGCGATCATGCACTGACTGATCATGCACTGATCACGTGGCTGATCATGCACTGATCACGTGGCTGATCATGCACTGACACGATCTGATCATGCACTGATCACGTGATCATGCACTGATCACGTGACTGATCACGTGACTGATCACGTGATCTGACTGATCATGCACTGATCACGTGGCTGATCATGCACTGATCACGTGGCTGATCATGCACTGATCACGTGGCTGATCACTGATCACGTGGCTGATCATGCACTGATGATCATCGACTGATCATGTGGCTATCACTGATCACGTGCTGATCATGCACTGATCACGTGACTGATCATGCACTGATCACTGCTGATCATGCATCATGCATCACGTGGCTGATCATGCACTGATCACGTGGCTGATGATCATCACGTGACTGATCACTGATCGTGACTGATCATGATCACGTGACTTGTGACTGATCATGCACTGATCATCATGACTGATCATGCTGATCATGATCACTGCACTGATCACGTGGATCATGCACTGATCACATCATGCACTGATCACGCTGATCATGCACTGATCGTGACATGATCACGTGATTGATCATGCACTGATCATCTGGCTATCATGCACTCATTACCTGGTGATCATGATCACGTGCACACTGATCACGTGGTTGATCATGCACTGATCACGTGACTGATCATGCACTGATCATCATGCACTGATGACTGATCATGCACACACTGATCACATGACTGATCATGCACTGATCACGTGGATGATCATGCACTGATCATCACACTGATCACGTGGCTGATGATCATGCACTGATCGCACTGATCACGTGGCTCATGCACTGATCACGTGGCTGATCATGCACTCATGATCTGATCATGCTGATATCATGCACTGATCACGTGACTGATCAATGCACTGATCACTGCTGATCATGCACTGATCACGTGACTGATCATGCACTGATCACGTGGCTATCATGCACTGATCACGTGGCTGATCATGCACTGATCATCATGCACTGATCACTATCATGATCACGTGACTGATCACGTGATCACTGACTCATGCACTGATCACGTGACTGATCACACTGCACTGATCATGCACTGATCATGCATCATGATCACGTGGCTCATCATGCACTGGCGTGACTGATCATCACGTGGTGACACTGAGTGATCACGTGACTGATCATGCACTGATCACGTGGCTATCATGCACTGATCACGTGATGATCATGCACTGATCACGTGCTGATGATGATCACTGATCACTGATCATCACTGCTCATCATGCACTGATCACGTGGCTGATCATGCACTGATCACGTGACTGATCATGCACTGATCACGTGACTGATCACGTGAACTGATCACGTGGGTGATCAGGCACTGATCACGTGGATATCATGCACTCATCACGTTACTGATCATACACCTATCACGTGATTGATCATGCACTGATTACGTGGCTATCATGCACTGATCACGTTGCTGATCATACACTGCTCACGTGGCTGGTCATGCACAGATCACGTGACTAATCGTGAACAGATCACGTGGGTTTCGGGCACTGATCACGAAAATATCATGCACTGATCACGTGGCTGATCATACACCTATCACGTGACTGATCCTGCACTGATCACGTGGCTATCATGCACTGATCACGTGGCTGATCATACACTGCTCTCGGAAGTGATCATGCAATGATCACGTGGCTATCATGCACTGCTCACGTGGTTGATCATGCAAAGGTCACGTAGCTACAATGTACTGGTCACCTGACTGATCATGCACTGATCACTAAATTCATCATGCACTGATCCGTGGATCATCATGCACTGATCACGTGGCTGATCATTCACTGATCACGATGATCGTGCCTGGTCATGCAGAGATCACGTGACTAATCGTTAACTGATCACGTGGCTATAATGCAATGATCACGTGGATATCATGCACTGATCACGTGCCTGTCATGCACAGATCACGTGACTAATCATGAATTGATCCCGTGGGTATCATGCACTGATCACATAATTGATCATGAACTGACCACGTGACTGATCATGCACTACTGACGTGGCTATCATGCCCTGCTCACTAGGCTGATCATGCAATGATCACCTAGCTACCATGTACTGGTCACGTGACTGATCATGCACTGATCACGTAATTGATCATGCACTGATCACATGGCTGATCATGCACTGGTCACGTGGCTATCATGCACTGATTACGTGGCTATCATGCACTGATCACGTGGCTGTTCATACAGTGATCACGTGCCTGGTCATGCACAGATCACGTGACTAATCGTTAACTGATCACGTGGCTATAATGCAATGATCACGTGGATATCATGCACTGATCACGTGCCTGTCATGCACAGATCACGTGACTAATCATGAATTGATCACGTGGGTATCATGCACTGATCACGTGGCTGAACATACACTGATCGCGTGCCTGATCATTCACAGATCACGTGATTAACTATGAAGTGATCACGTGGCTATCATGCGCTGATCACGTGGATATCACGCACTGATAACGTGGCTGTTCATACACCTATCACGTGACTCATCATGGACTCATCACGTGGCTATCATGCACTGATCACATGGCTGATCATACACTGCTTACGTAACTGATCATGCAATCATCACCTGGCTATGATGTACTGATCACGTGGCTGATCATGCAATGATCACGTAGCTACCATGTACTGGTCACGTGAGTGATGCACTGATCGTAAATGATCATTCACTGATCACGTGACTGATCATGCACTGATGACGTGACTGATCATGCACTGATCACGTGGCAATCATGCAATGATCATGTGGCTAGCATTCACTGATCTGGTGGCTATCATTCACTGATCATGTGTGTCGAATTATGCAATGATCACGTGACTGATCATGCACTGATTACGTGACTGATCATGCACTGATCATTTGGCTATCATGCACTCATTACCTGGCTATCGTGCACTGATCAGGTGGTTGATCATACACTGATCACGAGACTGATCATGCACTGATCACGTCTATATCATGCAACAATCACATGACTGCCCATGCACTGATCACGTGGATGATCATACACTGATCATGTGACAGATCATGCAGTGATCACGTGGCTATCATGCACTGATCAAGTGGCTGATCATATTCTGCTCCCGAAACTGATCATGCACTGATCACGTGGCTATCATGCACTGCTCACGTGGCTGATCATGCAATGATCACGTAGCTAGCATGTACTGGTCACGTGACTGATCATGCACTGATCACGTAATTGATCATGCACTGATCACGTGGCTATCATGCACTGATCACGTGGCTATCATGCTCTGATCACGTAGCTACCCTGTACTGGTCACGTGACTGATCATGCACTGATCACGTGACTGATCATGCACTGATCACGTGGCTATCATGCACTGCTCACGGGGCTGATCATGCACTGCTCACGTGGCTGATCATGCAATGATCACGTAGCTACCATGTACTGGTCACGTGACTGATCATGCAGTGATCACGTATTTGATAATGCACTGATCACCTGGCTTATCATGCATTGATCACGTGGCTGATCATGCACTGATACTGTGACTGAGCATGGACTGATCACATGACTATCACGTAGTTTTCAAGTGACTTAAGGGTGCTAATCATGTGACTGATCATGCGCTGATCAGTTGGCTATCATGCACTGATTACTTGGCTGATCATACACTGATCACGTGCCTGATCATGCACTTATCACGTGACTGATCATGCACTGATCATCTGGCTATCATGCACTCATTACCTGGCTATCGTGCACTGATCATGTGGTTGATCATACACCGATCACGAGAGTGATCATGCACTGATCACGTCTATATCATGCACCAATCACATGACTGCTCATGCACTGATCACGTGGATGATCATACACTGATCATGTGACAGACATTGCAGTGATCACGTGGCTATCATGCACTGATCACGTGGCTGATCATGCAATGTTCACGTAGCTACCATGTACTGGTCACGTGACTGATCATGCACTGATCACGTAATTGATCATGCACTGATCACGTGGCTATCATGCACTGATCACGTGGCTATCATGCACTGATCACGTAGCTACCCTGTACTGGTCACGTGACTGATCATGCACTGATCACGTAATTGATCATGCACTGATCACGCGGCTGATCATGCACTGATCACGTGACTGATCATGCACTGATCACGTGACTGATCATGCACTGATCACGTGGCTGATCATGCACTGATCACGTGGCTGATCATGCACTGATCACGTGGCTGATCATGTGACTGATCACTTGACTGATCGTCACTTGACTGATCACTGATCACGTAATTGATAATGCACTGATCACCTGGCTTATCATGCATTGCTCACGTGGCTGATCATGCACTGATACCGTGACTGAGCATGGGTTGATCACATGACTGATCATGTAGTGTTCAAGTGACTTAATGGTGCTGATCATGACTGATCATGCGCTGATCAGTTGGCTATCATGCACTGATTACTTGGCTGATCATACACTGATCACGTGATTGATCATGCACTGATCATCTGGCTATCATGCACTCATTACCTGGCTATCGTGCACTGATCATGTGGTTGATCATACACCGATCACGAGACTGATCATGCACTGATCACGTCTATATCATGCACCAATCACATGACTGCCCATGCACTGATCACGTGGATGATCATACACTGATCATGTGACAGATCATGCAGTGATCACGTGGCTATCATGCACTGATCAAGTGGCTGATCCCGAAACTGATCATGCACTGATCACGTGGCTATCATGCACTGCTCACGTGGCTGATAATTCAATAATCACGTAGCTAGCATGTA